>NC_092735.1:30119705-30389705 GCF_047496885.1 Scyliorhinus torazame
CTTTGTTGCCTTTGTTGGAATTATAGATGCATTTATTAATTTGTAAATAAGCACCAACAACCACCTCAGGCTCACATGGACTAAGGGTGCCTGAGAAGCCGCCAAACATCCTGTCCCAGAAGGATTCTCTCTCTCTCTCTCTCTCTCTCACAGTTTCGTCCCTTGAATTTGTGTTTGTTGACTGTCGGTGTGAAAGTAAAAGTGACGCCTCACATCCCAAATTCCCAGAGTGGATTAAAATAATGGCGCAGAGAGAACCTGCTTCATTATCCAAGTTACCAACATGGAGCCACAGCTAAACCATGCAGCACAAAGTCCAGCAACTTCCTTTGTTCAGGCTGTAGGTCAACATACAATCTGTAGGTGATCAGAACTACGCAAAGTACTCTTCAGATAGGGGCAAAATCACCCCATAGGGGCCCAAAACATTCTTTAGGGTAAACTGTAGGGCATATATACATCACATAGACATTCTTTATATGCTTTAGATAGGCTAGAGAAGTATTTGTGCTCTATCGGTACCTATAGCGTGCATTAGATCGGGGCATATGCATCCTATAGAGGACTATAGCATGCTTTAGGAACTACATAGTTTTGTGTAGGCTGTAGGGGCACATTCGGCACATGAAGAGTTTGAGTGTAAGGGTGGCCTAAAACTGTGAACCAGGAGTTACTCCAGAAGCCAGCCCTTCAATGGCCCACAATATATCTTAGACTGGGTTTGCGATAGCTTGGGTTAGCAGGGGTGCTCATTGGCTTGTCCTCAAACTCTCTCTTTACACGGCGCGCGTTTACCAATAGTTGTAGCCACTTCCGTCTGCTGGATAGTACATTTGGAAATTGCTGTTGTTGTAGACGGGTCCGGTGCGGCTGGAGCTGAACCTGGTGGCCGTGATGTTGGACTCCAGGTAGCCGTAGGCCGGCTGGAAGAGGCACTGGGGCCCGTCGCCCGCCATGGGAGGGGGGTTGGTGCCACCGCCGACTGGGGTCAGCGGCTTGGGGGGGTTCCGCGTGGTGTAGGAGTACTCCGGCACAAAGGACCAGTACCCCACCAGGGGTGCGTAGGTGGCCCGGATATACGCCTGCCGGGGGACGTACTCTTGCGCCATTTGGCTGTAATTGTAGGGGTTGGTTGGGCGAACGAAGCAGCTGGCTTGTTGATACGCCTGCTGCTGGTGGGGCATCCGCATGGTGCGCGGCTGGTAAAACGGCTGGTGCTGGGCGTAGCCGGGGGTGGATGGGGCATTGGGGGGCGCAGGGGGTACTGGAGGGTAGTTAATGAGGGGCGGCCTGCTGGGAATGGGCAAGGTCCCACTGGGAAGCGGGTAGGGTACATGTTGGCACCGTACTTGCTGCCACAGTCGTACACGGCCCCGGGCAGCTGGAGGTTGGCGCCAGATACATTCTTGTCCTGGTAACCGATGGCCGCAACTTCCGAGCCGGAAGGCTCGGCTTCTGTCGGTAAGGGGAATAAGCTGCCAGGACACCTGCCGTCGCCGTCCTTCGCTGCCCCTGGTGGCGGAAGGCTCTGCCCGCAAACGTTGTCCTCGTCTGTGCTGCTTGTTGTGCATTCCGACCCAACCGAGTCGGAGCTGGCGTGGCCGGGCACAGACTCCGCATCTTGCAGATCAGCCTTCTCCAGGGGCAAACAATCTCTCTTGGCAGCGGCCATCTTGGCATCGTCATCATTGAGCGTGAAAGCCACCATCTTGTGGACCATTTCTTTGCAGACTTCGCCGCATTTGGCCAAATTGAAATCCTCCTTGTGTTTGACTCCAGCAAGCCCACCTGGGGCATCTCTCCCCTTGCCCGGATCCTTGGCGGTCCCTTTTCTGTTGGATGAAGCCATTCCTTTCAAGGCGTGGCGCGAGGTGCTGTAGCTGTGTTCGGATTTGATACACGTGCCACCCTGGGCTTTCTCCTTCAGCTCTGGGGAGCGAGTTTTGGCGACTCCAGGCCTTCAGGCTCTTTCTGGAAGGCCTCCTTGGGCCCGCGCACAGCAACTTGACCAAATCGTTTCTGGGGTCATGGATCTCCTGAGTCCTGGTGTCCGAGGGGGCCCTGTGACCCATCGCTTTGGCGGCGGGCTCCTCGCGACGTTCAAAGGCCCCGGGCCCGATGGCCAGCTGGCGGCTCTCTAGCTTTAGGGAGGCACTGGCTCCTCGCACAGCTTGGCAAAGACGGCAGCTGCCTCCGGGCCTGCTCCTCCTGAGATTCCCCGCATGCCAGGGGCGGGCGGCGACGTCTCCACCTTCTTGTCCCCGGCGGAGCTGAACATGTTGTTCTGGAGAAAGTCCTTGATGATCTGAGCCTCCTCCATCACCACTTTATTGTCGGGGGCCTCGGCCTCGTTGATGTGCTTCAGGGAGAACTGGGCGAGGAGTTGGCAGATCTCCTTGTTCGAGGCCACTGAGCCGCACGTGTTGGATTCGAGCTGAAGCATGTCGTTCGGGTTGCATTTTGCTAGCTTCAATTCTGTTGCCTCTTCCTTGGCCAGGCCACATTTGTTGGGCGCCTGCTCTGTGCCACTGATGGATTTCAACATATTGTTCAAAAAGCTGCCCTTATCCAGCGGCTCCACACTGGAGCCTGGTAGGCCCATTTCTTTTCTTACGGAACGTTCCAGGGCAGACCCTGCCGGAAATTTCTCGCCTGGTTTGGGCTGATGGAGTTCCATATTGGCGTTTTCACCTATTATGCTCATGTATTCCAAATGCACCAGCAGAGAAACGTCATCTTTGCCGCAGCTGTCTGGCACCTTCTCCTCCAGAGTCCCCTTGGCACCTTCACCGGCGTCGGCCGTCTCCGGGTCGGCCTCGCTCCTGCTCGCCTCGGCCTCCCGCCGCGCCTCCTTCTGGCTCGAATCCAGCTGGGCCGACAGCTGCTGGACCCGCTTCCAGATCTCGTAGCAGGTTTTGTCCAGGCCATCCTCGGGCGTGTCCTCGTGGATCCAGGTGTAGCGCGGGTAGGGCCCCAAAGGGAAGGAGCACTTGGCGTCTTTCTGGGCGTGGACCAGCTCGAGCTTTGCCAGCATGGTACGGGGTTGGGGGAGGGGGTGCCTTCGGGGGTTGCAGGGTGGGTTAGGAGCCGGGGCCGGGGGGGGGGGGGGGGGGGGGGTGGGGGGGAAATTGCGGCAGGTAATCCAACTTAACTCAACGGTTGCTTAACAATATTACTGTTACTGAGCAACAGAATAAAATCTGTAAATAAATAGGTATGACCTCACAATATTGCACTCCGATAAGCAGTTCTGTGTCTGCAGGGCTGAGAATGTTAATAAACATCTTGCCCTTTGTGACGTAAGATGATTTGGTCACTGTAATAACTGCATTTGAAAGGATACAGTCGGTGAGATCATAAAGCAATGTTAAAATAGATGAAAAATTGCCCCTTTGAAGAATTTTTAACCCGTAAGATTGCAACACTCCTATGTTAGGCCACCCTCCACAACCTGCCAGCAACTCCTAATCGTGGTCCACTGACCACATTTAGCTCCTCAGCCCCGTAACTCTGTCCCAAAGCCTCAGACACCATATAGAGCCACTGGGTCACCAAACATTCAGACCATCAAATCCATGCCAGCTCTCTGTAGAGCAGTCCAGTCAGCCCTATTCTACCCCTGGAGCCCCGCAAGTACATGTCCCTCAATTGCCCATCCAATTTCCTTTTGAAATCGTCGACCACCTCCATCCCCCGCTTTCATAGGCAACGAGCTCTAGATCATCAGCACTCGCAGCATATAAAAGTTCCCCCCCCCCCCCCCCCCCCCCCCACCCCACTTCCCCTCTCTTGCATCTCTCGCCTACAACTTTAACTCTGGGTCCCCCTAGTCCCTGTACCCTCAACTCAAGGGAACAGCTTTTCTTTTGACTATCTTACCCAAACCTGTCATAATCCTGTCCACCTCCATCAAACCGCACCCCCCCCCCCCCCCCCCCCCCCCCCGCCCCCAATCTCCTTTGCTCCTTGGAGAACAACCCAGATCCTTCAACATGCTGTCACAGTGCAAACTCCCCCATCCCTCGAACCATTACATGGGGAGATGGTGACGGAGCAACAATGTCGCTGGGCTAGGGATCCAGAGATCCATGGGTTCAAATCTCACCATAGCAGCTGGTGGAGTTTGAATTCTCTTGATAAATCTGGAATATGAAACCAGTCTCAGTAATGGTGACCTACCATCGATTGTCACAACAAAATGGCCGAATGGACGAGCCATATTGCTACAAGAGCTGGCCAGAGACTAGGAATCCTACAGCGAGTAACTCACCTCCTGACTCCCCAAAGCCTGCCCACCATCTGACAAGGCACAGGTCAGGAGTGTGATGGAATACTCCCCACCAGCCTGGATGAGCGCAGCTCCAACAACACTCAAGAAGCTCGACACCATCCAGGACAAAGCAGCCCCGCTTGATTGCCCCCCCCCCCATCCACCACCTTCAACATTCACTCCCTCTGCCACCGACGCACAGCGGCAGCCGTGTGTACCATCTACAAGATGTAACCGCAGCAACTCACCAATGCTCCTTATGCGACACCTGCGATCACTACAACTAGAAGGAATGAGCAGCAGACGCGTGGAATACATCCTCCTCCAATCCACCACCATCCTGACTTGGAAATATATCGGCCGTTCCTTCACTGTGGCTGGGTCACAATCTGGGATCTCCCTGCCTCACAGCACCGTGGGTGTACCGACACCTCAGGGACTGCAGCGGTTCAAGAAGGCAGCTCACCACCCCCTTCACGAGGGCAATTAAGGGGTGTTGCCCGAACTATACCTAACATAGCGGGAATAAGGTTCAAAAAGCAGCATCTGTGGGATGAACCGTTTGAATTCTCGAGACACTCCTGGAGATGTCTGCTCTGAAGTTGTGTCAGAAGTGCAGCAGTCACTGTATCAGGGAAGGGAGCGGGGTTTTTTTGGGGGGGGGGCGGAGGTGGGAGGAGGGGGGGGTGGGTGTTGGAGTGGAGTAGTGGGGGTGCGGGGAATGCGCTTGTTGACAGACTGGTGACAGACGGCCTCACCACTTGCCAGCAGAGTGGCAGATGAGGAATGAGCAGCGAAATGTGAGCACAGCTCCTGGCAGCCGAAAGCATTATCCACCCAGAGAGTGCGGTGATTAAACTGGGAAGAGGCAAGCTGAGAGGAATCTCATTAAAACCTGCCTTGTCAGTGAGTGCCTCAACGAGGTGTCCCAGCCACCTAGGCGTGGCCCACTCCTTACTGAGGGTGTATCGCTGCGGCCTTGAGCTAGCTGACCGGCCAGAGTTGGTTCACTTTTGTTTCTGATGGGCAAGGCGTCAGCTTTTGTGGACGGGGTAGAGAGTGCCGGTATTTTGACGTTTCTTTGACAGATAACATCTCTGCCCGCTCACTCAAGAATTGAACCTTTTCCAAATCGTACCATGCTTCTTCCTTTTGATGAATTGACTCATCCAGCACCATCGCGCTGACGTCTT
The DNA here is from genome assembly GCF_047496885.1 of Scyliorhinus torazame. Lineage (NCBI taxonomy): Eukaryota > Metazoa > Chordata > Chondrichthyes > Carcharhiniformes > Scyliorhinidae > Scyliorhinus > Scyliorhinus torazame. The sequence goes on from NC_092735.1 coordinate 30,125,169, forward strand.
TCCACATCCCCCCACCCCCCGGGTTACCATGGAAACGTCAGGGATAATCCTTTTTTTAGCACGTACCCAAGGGCATTACAGTGAAGGCGGAGATTGGGCTTGTTACGTTGGGTGGTGGGGATGGGGTGGGGGGTGTCGGGGGGCGTGAATTTAATTTGTCAGCAACAGACCAGGACGCTGCTATACCTCGCTGGCTTATTCTGCTAAAGCCAGCCTCGGGGACATCGTGAATGGGCTGCAGTTCCCCATTGCTGCCTTGGACCAGTTCTGCTAAGGGCTGTGTGCGTATCTTTCAATGGGGAAACGAGGTCGAGAGCAACGTTATCAAACCGACCAGCTCAGGAGGACCATTCGGCCCATCCTGATTCTCTGAAAGAGCTTTACTATGCGTCCCATGGCAACGTGGAAGTTGAGGGGCCAGTCAGCCAGCCCAACACGACCCCCCCCCCTCGCCCAAGCCAGCTCCACCATCTAAACCACCTTGGCTCCATATTCCTTGATCCCAATCGTTAACTGACAACAAAAAAATGATCAACCTCAGTTTTGCTAGCCCTCATCGTCCATCAACATCCACAATGCTTTGGACAGAGAGTGTGAGATTTCTGCCCCCCCCCCAATTCTCGCATTCTTCCAATCAACGTCGCAAGTCTTTGGAACTCTCTTCCAGAAAAGGGCGGTGGAAGCAGAGTTTTTGATTATTTTGAAGGCCGAGGTGGATAGATTTTTGGTAAGCATGGGGGTGGAGTGGCGGGGGGGGGGGGGGGGAACAACAATGGTGAGAGGTTATTGGGGTATGGGCAGGATGAAGATTTGAGGTTACGGTCAGCTCAGCCCACGAGACATAGGGTGTTCACAAAGACCACAAATAGCTTTTAACTTGAACAAAGCTAAAGATTTATTCACACTACTTAATTGGATTCGCACTTACTCCTATATATCAAACAGTTGATAATAAACATACAATCTACACCCATCTACTACGAATATCTACACTAATACAATAACTATGATCTGCTCTCACTCACACTACCTTTCCTTCAGTCTGTCCTCGAGCTTTCTCCTCAACCTCTCACCCACAAGGCTTAGCATTGATGCCTTATATAGTTCTATGCCGAGCTCCCTCTAGTGGTTGATTTGGACAGTTCTTTACATTTATGATAATGTCAAAAAATCGTAAATGTATATTTTGTTTTTCCCATTTGAAGCTGATGTCAGTTTTATTAATATATAAATGATTCAGCATTTTCCATAACGTATCAAATGTATTTAATCTTATTCATGGTCATGGTTAGTGAACAATCCCGATTTCCATCTTTGGCCCCCTGAAATGAAGGAGGGTCACTCCTGCGGCCCATTCACTCAGCAAGGATGCCCATCGCTCCTCTGAATATGGTCAACCATTCGATTGTCTCACCATCCTTTGTGCAAAAACACAATGTCCCCTAACTTCGAAGATCTGCAGCAGTCCGCTAATTCATTCGTAAAGAGTGTCTTTGTTTCAATTTTCCTTCTTGATTTTATACAACTCTATCAGGTCTTTTTTTTTTAACTAATAATGGGTTTAATGAAGGTTATGCGCATTATTTTCAATCTTCCGAGGGATTGTGCGCCCCTGCCTCAGGAATTTGGGGGATCAAATCACACTCCAGGGATTGGAAGACCTCATCAAGACTGGCGCTTTTGTGCAGCACCTAAGGTGGGCTAACCTGCCAGAGGGGCAGTCTTTCAGTTAAGACAATATGATGCCTTTCAAAATGTTAAATATTCCACACCCCTAGGAGAGTTTGATAGAGCTTCAATCGGTATCTAACCCCGTGCTGTACCTGTCCTGGGAGTGTTTGGTGGGGACAGTGTAGAGGGACCTTTACTCTGTATCTAACCCCGTGCTGTACCTGTCCTGGGAGTGCTTGATGGGGACAGTGTAGAGGGAGCTTTACTCTGTATCTAACCACGTGTTGTACCTGTCCTGGGAGTGTTTGGTGGGGACAGTGTAGAGGAGCTTTACTCTGTATCTAACCCCGTGCTGTACCTGTCCTGGGAGTGTTTGGTGGCGACAGTGTAGAGGGAGCTTTACTCTGTGTCTAACCCCGTGTTGTACCTGTCCTGGATTGTTGGTGGCGACAGTGTAGAGGGAGCTTTACTCTGTGCCTAACCCCGTGTTGTACCTGTCCTGGGATTGTTTGGTGGGGACAGTGTAGAGGGAGCTTTACTCTGTATCTAACCCCGTGCTGTACCTGTCCCGGGAGTGTTTGCTGGGGACAGTGTAGAGGGACTTTTACTCTGTATCGCAACCCCGTGTTGTACCTGTCCTGGGAGTGTTTGATGGGGACATTGTAGAGGGAGCTTTACTCTGTGTCTAACCCCGTGTTGTACCTGTCCTGGGATTGTTTGGTGGGGACAGTGTAGAGGGAGCTTTACTCTGTATCTAACCCCGTGCTGTACCTGTCCCGGGAGTGTTTGCTGGGGACAGTGTAGAGGGACCTTTACTCTGTATTGAACCCCGTGTTGTACCTGTCCTGGGAGTGTTTGATGGGGACATTGTAGAGGGAGCTTTACTCTGTATCTAACCCCGTGCTGTACCTGTCCCGGGAGTGTTTGCTGGGGACAGTGTAGAGGGACCTTTACTCTGTATCGAACCCCGTGTTGTACCTGTCCTGGGAGTGTTTGATGGGGACAGTGTAGAGGGAGCTTTACTCTGTATCTAACCCCGTGCTGTACCTGTCCTGGGAGTGTTTGATGGGGACAGTGTAGAGGGAGCTTTACTCTGTATCTAACCCCGTGCTGTATCTGTCCTGGGAATGTTTGATGGGGACGGTGTAGAGGGAGCTTTACTCTGTATCTAACCCTGTGCTGTACCTGTCCTGGGAGTGTTTGATGGGGACAGTGTAGAGGGAGCTTTACTCTGTATCTAACCCCGTGCTGTACCTGCCCTGGGAGTGTTTGATGGGGACAGTGTAGAGGGAGCTTTACTCTGTATCTAACCCCGTGCTGTACCTGTCCTGGGAGTGTTTGATGGGGACAGTGTAGAGGGAGCTTTACTCTGTGTCTAACCCCGTGCTGTACCTGTCCTGGGAGTGTTTGATGGGGACAGTGTAGAGGGAGCTTTACTCTGTATCTAACCCCGTGTTGTACCTGTCCTGGGAGTGTTTGATGGGGACAGTGTAGAGGGATCTTTACTCTATATCTAACCCTGTGCTGTACCTGTCCTGGGAGTGTTTGATGGGGACAGTGTAGAGGGAGCTTTACTCTGTATCTAACCCTGTGCTGTACCTGTCCTGGGAGTGTTTGATGGGGACAGTGTAGAGGGAGCTTTACTCTGTATCAAACCCTGTGCTGTACCTGTCCTGGGAGTGTTTGATGGGGACAGTGTAGAGGGAGCTTTACTCTGTATCTAACCCTGTGCTGTACCTGCCCTGGGAGTGTTTGATGGGGACAGTGTAGAGGGAGCTTTACTCTGTATCTAACACCGTGCTGTGCCTGGCCTGGGAGTGTTTGATGGGGACAGTGTAGAGGGAGCTTTACTCTGTATCTAACCCTGTGCTGTACCTGCCCTGGGAGTGTTTGATGGGGACAGTGTAGGGGGAGCTTTACTCTGTATCTAACCCTGTGCTGTACCTGCCCTGGAAGTGTTTGATGGGACAGTGTAGAGGGAGCTTTACTCTGTATCTAACCCCGTGCTGTACCTGTCCTGGGAGTGTTTGATGGGGACAGTGTAGAGGGAGCTTTACTCTGTATCTAACCCCGTGCTGTACCTGTCCTGGGAGTGTTTGATGGGGACAGTGTAGAGGGAGCTTTACTCTGTATCTAACCCCGTGCTGTACCTGCCCTGGGAGTGTTTGATGGGGACAGTGTAGAGGGAGCTTTACTCTGTATCTAACCCCGTGCTGTACCTGTCCTGGGAATGTTTGATGGGGACAGTGTAGAGGGAGCTTTACTCTGTATCTAACCCCGTGCTGTACCTGTCCTGGGAGTGTTTGATGGGGACAGTGTAGAGGGAGCTTTACTCTGTATCTAACCCCGTGCTGTACCTGCCCTGGGAGTGTTTGATGGGGACAGTGTAGAGGGAGCTTTACTCTGTATCTAACTCCGTGCTGTACCTGTCCTGGGAGTGTTTGATGGGGACAGTGTAGAGGGAGCTTTACTCTGTATCTAACCCCGTGCTGTACCTGTCCTGGGAGTGTTTGCTGGGGACAGTGTAGAGGGAGCTTTACTCTGTATCTAACCCCGTGCTGTACCTGTCCTGGGAATGTTTGATGGGGACAGTGTAGAGGGAGCTTTACTCTTATTTATTTTACTTATTTGATCTATTATTGTCACATGTATTAGTATACAGTGAAAAGTATTGTTTCTTGCTTGCTGTACAAACAATGCATACCGTACATAGGGAAGGAAGAGACTGCAGATACTCTGGGCGCGATTCTCCGAGCTCCGCGCCGGGCCGGAGAATCGCCGCCACCTCGCCACGCCGCCGGCGCGCGATTCTCCGAGGTGTGGAGAAACAGCGCCATTTTCGCCGGTGCGTTTGGCGCGGCGGCAGTCGCAGGCCGCTGTCTGCGGCCGGGCAGCCGATTCTCCGGCCCGGACTGGCCGAGCAGCCGCGTGGAAACAGCAGAGTCCCACCGGCGCCGTTCACTCCTGGTCGCTGCGGCCTGTGGGGGGGGGGAAAGCGCTCCTTCACCGGGGGGGGCGAGGGGGGGGTGCTCCGATGGGGTCTGACCCGCGATCGGGGCTCACCGATCGGTGGGCCGGCCTCTGGCCCCCCACCCCGGGCCTACTTTGTTCCGCTTCCGGCCCCAGAACCCCCGCGCCATGTTGCGTCGGGGTCAGAGTGTTCCGTGAGTGTGCCGCGCAAGCGTCGGTTGGCGCAGGAGGCCATTCAGCCCATCGAAGGATGGTGGCGTTGTGCTAATGTCCCTGGGGTAGCAATCCAGTAGCTAAAGGACATGGGTTCAAATCACACCATGGTGGCCTGGTCGAATTTAAATCCAATTAAGTGAGTTAAACTCAATGGCTAGTCTCATGAAACTATTATTTTTTATCATAAAGCCCCAACTGATTCATTAATATCCCCTTTAGGGATATTATTCTCTTATTGTCTCCCTCTCTCTATCTCCATCTCTTTTTGTCTCACTTTCTCTATTTCCATCTCTTTTGTCTTCCTCTCTCGATCTCCATCTCTTTTTGTCTCACTTTCTCTATCTCCGTCTTTTTGTCTCCCTCTATCGCTTTTATTCTCCCTCTCTATTTCTATCTATATATCTTTGTCTCCCTCTATTTCTATCTCTTTTTTGCCTCCCTCCCTCTATCTTCATCTCCTTTTGTCTCCCTCTGTCTCTATCTTTTGTTTTCTGCTTCTCTGTCCCACCTCTCTTTTTTTCTGACGCTTTTCTTGATCTCCTCCTCTCTATCTTTGTTTCTCTCACTCAGTCACCATTCTCGTTTATCGCCAGCTCTCTCATTCTGCCCTTTCTCTTCTTCTGCCTCACTGTCCTCTCACTCTCTCCATATTCCATCCATTTCCCCGCTCCCTCTAAATGACTATTTCTGTATATTTTGTGTTTCTACCTTTGACAGTCCCCCCCCCCCCCGGTTTTCTAGCTCCCCCAGTTACAGGAAGGTGGCTGCAGTGTTCGGAGGGCAGAAGCAGCCTGCGTCGTCCTCCACTAATTAACGACCGGTATCTGACACTTGCACAGCCAGGGAACATCGCACAGCAGCTGAGGACTAGCACTCCAGCTGATGCCATACCCCTCGGGATCCAGTACCAGAGCTGTGTGTTTGCAAAGTAAAATCCATCCCCCCCCCTTGCTGTGATTATGTGTGGGACTGTTGCACATAATTCAGATGCACAAAAGCATCGGCCTATGCAGAGCCGCTTTCTGTAGCCAAGAGAGTCAACAACAGTAGTATCCTCAGCAAGAAGAACCCAGACCGGTCTTTAGTCCGAGGACCTCTCCGGGACGCGCGAACGTGTCAACGCGCCCTCTGCGAATCATCGTTCTCGTGAGAATTGGAAAGGGGATAAAGCTCAAAAAAATATGAGCAGCGATTCGCTGGGTGGCCGACCAGCGGGCATGGCGACGCGACGAGAACGAAACGAAGAAACAGCAGCAGCTGGTACAGGGAAGCAGTGTGGAGAGAGAGAGGGGTGGCACAGTGGTTAACGCTGCTGCCTCACAGCTCCAGGGTCTCAGGTTCGATTCCCGGCTTGGGTCACTGTCTGTGCGGAGTCTGCACGTTCTCCCCGTGTCTGCGTGGGTTTCCTCCGGGTGCTCCGGTTTCCTCCCACAGTCCAAAGACGTGCAGGTTAGGTGGAATGGCCCTCATCGACTGCCTCTGAGTGTTCAAAAGATGAGGTGGGATTACGGTGATAGGGTGTGGACGTGGGCCTACCTAGGTAAGGTGCTCTTTCGGAGGCCGGCATGGACCCGATGGGCCGAATGGCCTCTTTCAGCACTGTAGGGATTCTATGGTGGTGATAGAACTTTTTTTTTCATAGAATTTACAGTGCAGAAGGAGGCCATTCGGCCCATCGAGTCTGCACCGGCTCTTGGAAAGAGCACCCTACCCAAAGTCAACACCTCCACCCTATCCCCAGAACCCAGTAACCCCACCCAACACTAAGGGCAATTTTGGACACTAAGGGCAATTTAGCATGGCCAATCCACCTAACCTGCACATCTTTGGACTGTGGGAGGAAACCGGAGCACCTGGAGGAAACCCACGCAGACACGGGGAGGATGTGCAGACTCCACACAGACAGTGACCCAAGCCGGGAATCGAACCCGGGACCCTGGCGCTGTGAAGCAATTGTGCTAGCCACAATGCTGCTGTGCTGCTCGATGTTGCTGGATAAGCAGTACAGGGGCTCAGGCGGACATGGGTTCAAATCCCGCCTCGGCAACGGATGTAATTTAAACTCAATTAATAAATCTGGTATGTGAAGGTAGTCTCAGTAATGGTGACCATGGCAAATCTTTTTAAAATCTGGTTCACTAGGGAAGGAAATCTGCCATCATTATCTGGTCTGGCTGGCCTGGCCTGCACTACGTGTGACTCCACACCCACGGGAACTGAGGACATTGGGCTGGGCCGGTTTACTGAGGGACAGTGCGGGGGATTGACACCAGTAGAGCGAGTCAATAATACAGGAACCCCTCGCTCGCGGGGAGGTTACCGAGTCTCTGCCAACAGTTGTCCTATCTTGTCACACTACACACGAGGCAATAAGAGCACGATTGAACCATGCAGAACGGCATTCCCTCGATTTAATCCCCCAGCCTGCACTGATCCTATGGGCAGCACTGTAGCACAGTCGTTAGCACTGTTGCTTCACAGCGCCAGGGTCCCGGGTTCAATTCCCGGCTTGGGTCACTGTCTGTGCGGGGTCTGCACGTTCTCCCCCGTGTCTGCGCGGGTTTCCTCCGGGTGCTCCGGTTTCCTCCCACAAGTCCCGAAAGACGGGCTTGTTAGGTGAATTGGACATTCTGAATTCTCCCTCCGTGTACCCGAACAGGCGCCGGAGTGTGGCGACGCGGGGATTTTCGCAGTAACTTCATTGCAGTGTCAATGTAAGCCGACTTGTGACAATAAAGATTACGATGATTATTATCCTGGCCTGGGACCTATCCTTGGGTCCCTGAGATTTTGAGGAGGTGCCAGCCAGGTTGGGGCCCTCGTTTCTGAGCAGGGTGCCAAGCAAAGGCAGGATGGGGGGGGTTGCTGCGACGGCGACCACAGTCGAACAGCTCATCCCGGCAGGCGCGGGGTGCAGAGTGGCAGCACGGGCAAGGGGTGATAGGAGACGCCTGTGCACATTGCACAGTGGCGGGCTGCGAGGAGAAGCAAATGAAAGCAAGCAGGAGAAGACTAACAAGCCGTCTTCCAATTCATAGGATATTCAATTTATAACGGCACATATTTGAGAAATCAAACCAGGTCAGAAAGCGTGCAACCGGAGCTCTGGGGAGGGTACGGGGGTGGGGTTTGAAGGAATCTGTTAAAAAAAACACAGGAGGGCAGCATGGTGGCACAGTGGTTAGCACTGGGACTGCGGCACCGAGGACCCGGGTTCGAATCCTGGCTCTGGGTCACTGTCCGTGTGGAGTTTGCACATTCTCCCCCGTGTTTCACCCCCACAACCCAACGATGTGCAGTTTAGGTGGATTGGCCACACTAAATTGCCCCTTAACTGGAAAAAAATAATTGGGAACTCTGAATTGAAAAAAAATTCTTTAAAAACACAGGGGAGAAGATAAAAAGGGGGAGGGGGCGCAGTTAAGAAGGGGGCGCATTAAAATATTATTTTGAAAAACCAAGGAACTGGACATATGCAGCGAGCGATGAATCGAGATCGATGTGGAATCTCCGCACTTGAATTGAGACGATTCATGTTCGTTCGCCAACCCCGCTGGTTTGTTAATTTTATTGCCCACTTTGTGGGTTAAGAGCCGGAGATTTACGATGCCAGGCACGGCCAGCTGTACGCCCTGAAAATTAAAATATGCTTTGAGATTAGAATCTTGGAGCAACTCCTCGGACCCCCCCCCCCCCCCCCCCCCCCCCAAAAAAAAAGTGTCTCGGATCACGTAGAGCAAGATGTGGGTGTTTTCCACCATCTTGTGTCGGCAATGAGTTACTGCACGCCAGGAATCAACAATATGCATTCATGTAGCGCCTTCTCGCTGCCTCAAGTTGTCCCAAAGTGATTCGCAGCCAATGAAGTGCCCTCGAAGTGTCCCCCCCCCCCCGTTGCAATGCGGGAAACGCGGCGGCCATTTCGCGCACAGCAAGCTCCCACAGACAGCAATGCGATCACCTGTCGATTTCTTTTCAGGGGTGTTGGTTGAGGGATGGGCCTTGTCCCGGGACACCGGGAGAGAACTCCCTCGCTCGTCTCTGAAGCAGTGTCACCTAATCATTAACATCCACCTGAGGTGGGGGCGGGCCGGGTGGGAACCTCAGTTTAACGCCTCGTCTGACAGACGGCAGCTTCACTAGTGCAGCAGTCCCCGGAGTGGCCCTGGAGTGGGACACCAACTCGCGACCTCCCGACTCTTGAGGCACGGACCCCGAGGGCTGTAACAAAACCTGAAGAGAACCGGTGACGAGGCGGGTAGGCGAGGGGCATCGAATTCGTGCCCCCATTCTCACCAAAATATTGCACCAACGGAACTGTCTGCATAACATTTATTTGCATCATTGCTTCAGAGTGAAAAAAAAAATAAAACATATTCTAGAGAAATATCTTCACCGAGCTTTCGGACAAGGGTTTGAGCTGAATCTCGTCGCGGGTTTGCAGCGGAGAGTTCGGGCCCTTTGCCTCGCCCGCTGACTGGTTCAGGGCACGCTGCGATGTCACATGGTCCCCCTGGCCCTCTCGGCCAAGGTCGGAGGTCAGGCTCCCGTAGAATCGATCCGCGGGTTCCACCGAAACGTCAAGGCTGAGAACTAGGAAGAGAAGAGCAAGTGTTAGCAGTCAGCTTTCTCCATGTCTGTGACTCTACCTTCCCGTGACCAGCCACTGGTCAGCTTCACTGGTACCGGATAAACGACGCCCTGCGACCTCTGAACCCTGACCTACGGCCCCTGTCTGACACACAATCGCCTCAGGCAGGCGGTGGGAGGGGGGGGGGGGGGGGGGGTCTCACCTTACGACGTCTGAAAACCTGATCCAGGTTACAAGTTACTATTGATGATAATCACACAATGGTTGCAGCGCTTAGAATCATAGAACCTCTACAGTGCAGAAGATGGCCATTCAGCCCATCTGAAAGAGCATCCCACCCAGGCCCACTGCCCCCCACCCGCCCTATCACCATAACCCCACCTAACCTGCACTTCCCTGGACACTGATAGACAATTTAGCACGGCCAATCCACCTAACATGTACATCAAGGGGCTGGTTTAGCACACTGGGCTAAATCGCTGGCTTTTAAAGCAGACCAAGGCAGGCCAGCAGCACGGTTCAATTCCCGTACCAGCCTCCCCGAACAGGCGCCGGAATGTGGCGGCTAGGGGCTTTTCACAGTAACTTCATTTGAAGCCTACTTGTGACAATAAGCGATTTTCATTTCATTTCATTCATTCATCTTTGGACTGTGGGAGGAAACCAGACCACCCGGAGGAAACCCACGCAGACACGGGTAAAAAATGCAGACTCCGAGGCCGGAATTGAACCCGGGTCCCTGGCGCCGTGAGGCAGAAGTGCTAACCACCGTGTCGCCGTGTTGCCCACCGAAAGAGGCCATTAGGCCCGTCCGTCTGTTCCAAGCCCTTGTAACAGCAATTCAGCGAGCTCCATCCATTCCCCTTCCCCACCTCTTCCCGTGGGCCTGCGTGTTTCGAAAGCCACGACTGAACCACACTCTCAGGCAGCGCATCCAGGTCTAAACCATCCCCGTGTGAAACAAGTGTTTTATCTCATATCGCCGCTGGTTCGACCACCTTCAATCGACGTCCTCTAGATCTCGATCCTTCCACCAATGGGAATGAACATTTGAATTCGGAGCAGGAGTAGGCCACTCGGCCCCTCGAGCTTGTGCCACCATCCAGTACGATCATGGCTGATCTGATGGTAACTTGCTGCATATCTCCAAGAACCATTCAGCTCCTTGTTAATCAAGAATCTCTCTAGTTTCCCCCTGACTAATCTGTCCAGAACACTCACGATTTTGAACACCACCTCAACGTGCACATATGCACATCCCTATCTCCATTACGTTAAGATATCGACAGTGGTGAGGAGGAATTTCTTCTCTCGGAGGGGAGTGAATCTGTGGAATTCGTTAACGCAGAGAGCTGTAGAGGCTGGGTCGTTAAGTATGGTCAAGGCTGTTGTTAAGTAATGGGTTAAGAGACATTGCACTTAGTTGTCTCATTTATGTTAAGTATCCATTAATTGACACTGATATGTAAAGTGGCTTCAGGTGGCCTCTGTCAGGTGATGTATAGTTAGCGTTTTGTCCAAAGGCTGGTGGAATGAAATAAATGTGTGTTTGTGAAAAAGGGACAGAACTTTAGCCTCTTCATGTCACAGCAACTAAAACGTCGAACAGCTGTGACCGACAGAGTTTTTTAAAATACATTTTAGTGTACCCAATTCATTTTTTCCAATTAAGGGGCAATTTGGCGTGGCCAATCCATCTAGCCTGCACATCTTTGGGTTGTGGGGGCGAAACCCACGCAGACACGGGGAGAATGTCACACGGACAGTGACCCAGGGCCGGGATTCGAACCCTGGTCCTCAGCGCCGCAGTCCCAGTGCTATCCACTGCGCCACCGTGCCGCCCTGATAGACAGAGTTTTAATCAGTGAGGGAGTCAAGGGTTACGGGGCTAAGGCGGGAAAGTGGAGTTGAGGATTATCACATCAGATCAGTCGTGATCTCATTGAATGGCGGAGCAGACTCGATGGGCCGAATGGCCTACTTCTGCTTCTTATGGTCTTATTGCAATAAAATGGCTGAACTCTCAGCTTGAGTGCCTGTCCACAACTATCGGTCACGTTCAGGTTCGGGGTTTGATGATGCTCTGGGCTCCTGCAGCAGGGCAACCAGGCACCCCAGAGTTGCTGGGACATTCCCGGATTTTCAATTAATGTCCCAGTGGCTGAGCTATCTCCTCAAGATCCTTCGAATGCTCAGCTTTTTTCCCTTTTTGGGCAACTGCCCAAAACCTTGGGTCATATCCCGGATGTGGAGTCGTCACGGTCTCTTATCATCCACGAGGTCGCTGATGGCGGAGGAGGCGGTGCACTCTGGGTAAAAGCTCTCAGTGGGGAGTGTGGGGTGGGGGGGGGGGCTGCGGATAAGCAGCTCAGTCCCACACTGGAAAGGGGTTACAACCGCACAGACTCTCATTTCAGCTTCATGTGTAACCCAATATTAACCTATTCCCACTTTTGACTTTCCGGTTAGCCTATAGCCTGTGCAAGCAGGGCCACTGGAGAGTGGGGCTGAACCGAGGCCTGAGGCCTTCAAATCACCCTGTCAACAAAAAGGCCGCCACTGGGGACTTCCGGGTGCGGCGATGACCAGCTGAGTCGCACGTTTCAGCAGCTCCCGGTGAAACTAACTTTTGGGCTCTTGATAGGAGCCCCAACGGCAATTTTGACGGCTAAAAACACTGTGCGGTAAACCAGAAGGGAATCCCCCCTGGATACGGATGAAAAAAGGAGGAGAAAGTGGCCGGATTGCAGTGGATTCTTTAGAACAGCGGCAAGGAAGGCAAGCAAAAACCAAGATGGCGTCGGAAGGTGGCAGTTTAACATGGGGCCCTGAACAACAAGAGTTCTTGAAATGCTGTGTGGAAGATCTCAAAAAGGAAATGAAGAAAGAGCTGTTGGCCCCGATACTACAGGCGATCGAAGGGCTAAAGGAGGAACAAAAGACCCAGGAGCGGGAGCTTCGGGTCGTGAAGGCAAAGGCAGCCGAGAATGAGGACGACATACAGGGCCTGGCGGTGAAGACGGAGACGCATGAGGCACATCAGAAACGATGTGTGGAAAGGTTGGAGGCACTGGAAAACAACGCAAGGAGGAACATCCTGAGGATTCTTGGTCTTCCTGAAGGTGCGGAGGGAGCGGACGTCGGGGCATATGTGAGCACGATGCTGCACTCGTTAATGGGAGCGGAGGCCCCGGCGGGTCCGTTGGAGGTGGAGGGAGCATACCGAGTGATGGCACGAGGACCGAGAGCAGGAGAAAGTCCCAGAGCCATAGTGGTGAGATTCCTCCGTTTTAAGGATAGAGAAATGGTCCTTAGATGGGCAAAGAAAACTCGGAGCAGTAAATGGGAGAACGCGGTGATCCGCGTTTATCAAGACTGGAGTGCGGGGGTGGCGAGAAGGAGGGCGAGCTTTAATCGGGCCAAGGCGGTGCTTCATAAAAAGAAGATAAAATTTGGAATGCTGCAACCGGCAAGACTGTGGGTCACATATCGAGGGAGGCACCACTACTTTGAGACGGCGGATGAAGCGTGGACTTTTATTGTGGAAGAAAAACTGGAATGAGCGGGTTATTAAAAAGAACGTTTGAACAAAGTGGTGGGGCGAATGTGGGGGGCGAAGAGGGGGGTTAAAAAGGGGGGAAAGAGGAGTTTTATGTACTAATCCTGCGATGTGGTAACTTTTCTCTCTTCCACAGGTGATGATGGGGGAGGAGGGGAGGTGGAGGAGATGGGGCGTTGGCCATTGGGGGCGGGGCCAAGGGAGAAGCGCGGGCTTGGTTCCCGCGCTATGATAATCATGGCGGGAATAGAGAAGCAGGAAGGAGGGGGGCGTCGCACGGTGCGAGCCGAGGTCACGGGGGGAAGCCGAGGTCGGCCAGAGTTTGCTGACTTCTGGGAGCAACATGGGGGGAGTAATTACGCTAGCGGGGGATCTAGCGGGGGGGGGTGGGAGGGGGGAATTACTGGGTTGCTGCTGCTGGGGAGAGGGGGGAGCTGGTATGGGAGAGGATGGGCGGGGGGGGCACCGCCTGAGGGAGATACAGCTGCGTGGGAACCGGGTGAGGAGCTGGAAAAAGGGGATGGCTAATCGACAAGGGGTAGGAAGCCCCCCGACCCGGCTGATCACGTGGAACGTGAGAGGGCTGAACGGGCCGATAAAGAGGGCACGGGTACTCGCACACCTTAAGAAACATAAGGCAGATGTGGTTATGTTACAGGAAACGCACCTGAAACTGATAGACCAGGTTAGGCTACGCAAAGGGTGGGTGGGGCAGGTGTTCCATTCGGGGCTAGATGCGAAAAACAGGGGGGTGGCTATATTAGTGGGGAAGCGGGTAATGTTCGAGGCAAAGACTATAGTGGCGGATAACGGGGGCAGATACGTGATGGTGAGTGGCAAACTACAGGGGGAGACGGTGGTTTTGGTAAACGTATATGCCCCGAACTGGGATGATGCCAATTTTATGAGGCGGATGCTAGGACGCATTCCGGACCTAGAGATGGGAAAGCTGATAATGGGGGGAGATTTTAATACGGTGTTGGAACCAGGGCTGGATAGGTCGAAGTCCAGGACTGGAAGGAGGCCGGCAGCGGCCAAGGTACTTAAAGATTTTATGGAGCAGATGGGAGGTGTAGACCCGTGGAGATTTAGCAGACCTAGGAGTAAGGAGTTCTCGTTTTTCTCCTATGTCCATAAAGTCTACTCGCGAATAGACTTTTTTGTGCTGGGAAGGGCGTTGATCCCGAAGGTGAGGGGAACGGAGTATACGGCTACAGCCATTTCGGATCACGCTCCACACTGGGTAGACTTGGAGATAGGGGAGGAAACAGGAGGGCGCCCACCCTGGAGAATGGACATGGGACTAATGGCAGATGAGGGGGTGTGTCTAAGGGTGAGGGGGTGCATTGAAAAGTACTTGGAACTCAATGATAATGGGGAGGTCCAGGTGGGAGTGGTCTGGGAGGCGCTGAAGGCGGTGGTTAGAGGGGAGCTGATATCAATAAGGGTACATAAAGGGAAGCAGGAGAGTAAGGAACGGGAGCGGTTTCTGCAAGAACTTTTGAGGGTGGACAGACAATATGCGGAAGCACCGGAGGAGGGACTGTACAGGGAAAGGCAAAGGCTACATGTAGAATTTGACTTGCTGACTACGGGCACTGCAGAGGCACAATGGAGGAAAGCACAGGGTGTACAGTACGAATATGGGGAGAAGGCGAGCAGGTTGCTGGCACACCAATTGAGGAAAAGGGGAGCAGCGAGGGAAATAGGGGGAGTGAGGGATGAGGAAGGAGAGATGGAGCGGGGAGCGGAGAGAGTGAATGGAGTGTTCAAGACATTTTATAAAAAATTATATGAAGCTCAACCCCCGGATGGGAGGGAGAGAATGATGGGCTTTTTGGATCGGCTGGAATTTCCCAAGGTGGAAGAGCAGGAAAGGGTGGGACTGGGAGCACAGATCGAGGTAGAAGAAGTGGTGAAAGGAATTAGGAGCATGCAGGCGGGAAAGGCCCCGGGACCGGATGGATTCCCAGTCGAATTCTATAGAAAATATGTGGACTTGCTCGCCCCGGTATTGACGAGGACCTTTAATGAGGCAAAGGAAAGGGGACAACTGCCCCCGACTATGTCTGAAGCAACGATATCGCTTCTCTTAAAGAAGGAAAAGGACCCGCTACAATGCGGGTCCTATCGACCTATTTCCCTCCTAAATGTAAATGCCAAGATCCTGGCAAAGGTAATGGCAATGAGAATAGAGGAATGTGTCCCGGGGGTGGTCCACGAGGACCAAACTGGGTTTGTGAAGGGGAGACAGCTGAACACGAATATACGGAGGCTGTTAGGGGTAATGATGATGCCCCCACCAGAGGGGGAAACGGAGATAGTAGTGGCGATGGATGCCGAGAAAGCATTTGATAGAGTGGAGTGGGATTATTTGTGGGAGGTGTTGAGGAGATTTGGTTTTGGAGAGGGGTATGTTAGATGGGTGCAGCTGTTGTATAGGGCCCCGATGGCGAGCGTGCTCACGAATGGACGGGGATCTGCATATTTTCGGCTCCATAGAGGGACAAGACAGGGATGCCCTCTGTCCCCATTACTGTTTGCACTGGCGATTGAGCCCCTGGCGATAGCGTTGAGGGGTTCCAAGAAGTGGAGGGGAGTACTTGGAGGAGGAGAAGAACACCGGGTATCTTTGTATGCGGACAATTTATTACTATATGTGGCAGACCCGGCGGAGGGGATGCCAGAAATAATGCGGATACTTGGGGAGTTTGGGGATTTTTCAGGGTATAAATTGAACATGGGGAAAAGTGAGTTGTTTGTGGTGCATCCAGGGGAGCAGAGTAGAGAAATAGAGGACCTACCGTTGAAGAAGGTAACAAGGGACTTTCGTTACCTGGGGATCCAGATAGCCAAGAATTGGGGCACATTGTATAGGTTAAATTTAACGCGGTTGGTGGAACAAATGGAGGAGGATTTCAAGAGATGGGATATGGTATCCCTGTCACTGGCAGGGAGGGTGCAGGCGGTTAAGATGGTGGTCCTCCCGAGATTCCTCTTTGTGTTTCAATGCCTCCCGGTGGTGATCACGAAGGCTTTTTTTAAAAGGATTGAAAAGAGCATCATAGGTTTTGTGTGGGCCGGGAAGACCCCGAGAGTGAGAAGGGATTCTTACAGCGTAGCAGGGATAGGGGGGGGCTGGCACTACCGAGCCTAAGTGAGTATTATTGGGCCGCTAATATTTCAATGGTGAGTAAGTGGATGGGAGAGGAGGAGGGAGCGGCGTGGAAGAGATTAGAGAGGGCGTCCTGTAGGGGGACCAGCCTGCAGGCTATGGTGACAGCCCCATTGCCGTTCTCACTGAGGAACTACACCACAAGCCCGGTGGTGGTGGCTACGCTGAAGATTTGGGGACAGTGGAGATCAGTGGAGATTTGGGGACAGCGGATCCCACCACGCCGCTATGACACCAGGCCGTCAATTCTCCGGCGACCGGAGAATCGGTGCCGGCCGCGGTCACCGGGCGCCAAGGTCGAGTGACCGCCGAGTTCCGCCGGCATCGTTCACGTGTAGTCCTACCCGACAGGACCTCGGCGTTCTGGCTGCGGGGGGGGCGTCCTGGTGGGAGGGCGGGGGGGGAGCCGACTCCGGGGGGGGGGGGGCCTCCACGGTGGCCCGCGATGAGGGCGGGCGCACTCATTCCAGGGGAGCCTATGTTCCGCCGCGCGGGCTCCTGTAGGGCTCCGCCATGTTGCTCGGGGGGGGGGGGCGGCGCGGGGGGGGGGCCGTGACGCGCACGCGCAGACCCGCGCCGGCCGTGTAGGCCGTGCTTTCGGTGCCGGAGCAGCGCACAGCACTCCAGCGCCGTTCTAGCCCCCGAGGAAGGGGCCTGGAGGCCCGTTGACGCCGGCGTCGCTCTCGCCGGTTTTGACGCCAGCGTCAACACCTAGCCAGGATTTCGGGGAATCCCGGCCTGTGAGTAAATTCTCCTTTTTATCCCATATCCAAACTGATCGAAGAAATTATATTCACATCTTTTTTTTTTTAAATGGCCCCATGATTTTTCTTTTATGCCGAGTGTTACTCAGACTGCAGTGTCCTAAAGATTAATCTTTAATACCTAGAAGCTCCAGGTTAAACCTTTGAGGGTGTTGGCAACACGAGCCGAAAAGCGTGAACGAGCAGGCCCGACTTTTTGCCGGAACATCTCTGGTACCTGGGTCACTGTTGTAGAGCCTTTGATGTGAGAAGGGATCATCCTTTTGCGTCCTGTTGTAGATCAGGTAGACCAACCCAAACACCAGCAGCAGGACAACTGCTAAACCGACGAAGACCCCCAGTGTTTTCCTGTACTGTCTCTTCTCTGTCTCCGTGTCGTTCTCACCTGAAACCAGAGGTAGAATGTCAGTCAGCTCCCCTGAGCTGTGTCCCACCGTTCATCCCCCACAACCCATCTGCTTGGTTGGCTCGTGCCCTTTAGGGAAGGAAATCTGCCGCCCTTACCCGGTCTGGCCTACACGTGACTCCAGACCCACAGCAATGTGGTTGACTCTTAACTGCCCGGTGAAAATGGCCCAGCAAGTCACTCAGTTCTTTTTTTAAATACATTTAGAGGACCCAATTATTTTTTTTCCCATTGAGGGACAATTTAGCGCGGCCAACCCACCTATCCTGTCCGTCTTTGGGCTGTGGGGGTGAAACCCTCGCAGACACGGGGAGAATGTGCAAACTCCACGCGGACGGTGACCCGGGGCCGGGTCCGAACCCAGGTCCTCGGCGCGGTGAGGCAGCAGTGCTAACCACTGTGCCATCACGCCACCCAAAGTCACTCAGTTCAAGGGCAATTTGAAATGGGCAACAAATGCTGAACCAGCCAACGAAGCCCATGTCCTGTGGATGGATATTGTAAAAAGCTTAAGTACGTAAAGTTGTACCGTCACTAAGGCACAGAAGGAGGCCATTTAGCCCATTGGGTCCATGCTGCCCCCCTTCTCCCACTGAGCGACCCTGTCAATCCCACTCCCTGCCCTGCTCAGTCCCGGTAGCCCCGCAAGGTTTATTTGCCCCGTGCCCTTTCAACTCCCTTTTAAAATCAATCATTGTCATCCGCTTACGGCATCCTTGTGGGCAGTGAGTTCCAGTTCATCACCACTCACTGTGTAAAAAACTGTTTTCCCTTACACTTGTCCAAAAACCTTAAATCAGTGCCTTCCACTCCTGGTTCTGCCAAATATCTATTTCCCAAATCGCGCCAAAGTCCCGTTCACCCATCACCCCCTCCTCGGTGCTTGTGGCCTCCATTGGTTCCCAGTCCAGCATCGCTTCAATTTTAAAACATTCATCCTTGTTTTCAAATCTCTCCATAGAGCAAGGTTTACAGCATGGAAACAGGCCGTTCGGCCCGGCTGGTCCATGCCGCCCAGTTTCTATCTCTAAGCTAGTCCCACCTGCCCGCATTTTGCCCATATCCCTCTACACCCACCCTGCCCATGTAACTGTCTAACTGCTTTTTAAAGGACAAAATTGTACCCGCCTCTACCACTGCCTCGTTCCAGATGCTCACCACCCTCTGTGTGAAGAAATTTCCCCTCTGGTCTCTTTTCTATCTCTCTCCTCTCACCTTAAACCTTTGCCCTCTAGTTCTAGACTCCTCTCCCTTTGGGAAAAGATGTTGACTATCTACCTTATCTTTGCCCCTCATTATTTTATAGACTTCGAAAAGATCATCCCTAAACCTCCTACGCTCCAGGGGATAAAGTCCCAACCTATCCAGCCTCTCCTTATAACTCAGACCATCAAGTTAGCATCCTCGTAAATCTCTTTCTAGTTTAACAATATCCTTCCTATAATAGGGTGGCCAGAACTGAACACTGTGTTCTACGGCCTCATGACGCCACCACACCCCCTAACCCTAACCCCCTCATTTCCCCTTTCTTTATTTGTGATCCATGGATGCTTAATGGACATGTGTCTTTCAGTCAAGCAGCAGAGAGAATGAGCAACTCAAAAGTTGCAACAGAGACCACTTTGCTAGCTTTGGACAGAAAAACTCAGATCTTTCGGCACCCGAGAGATGGGGTGGAGCTCGGTTCGATTGGTTGGCTGGTGGCCGGTGAATTGGCCAAAAGGTGGTATTCTGCCCGGTAACAGGTGGTGATTGGGTCCTACTCGAGTGGAATGATTTTTCAGGTTTTGACTTCTGGAAGTGCAGGAACAAGGACCTGCTGTCCTCTCTCTCTCTCTCTCCAGAAAGGCTGTGAGTTGATATATTTCTGAAACTGCAGAGAACCCGAACGAATCTACAGTGAAAACCTCGAACTGAAAGCCTGGATTGAAGCAAAGGGGGTAGAAACAGCCACCTGAAACAAAGACTCTTATCTTTTTACTTCATCCTTCTTATTTTCACCGGTCACTCCTCAGTGTTTGTCTGACTTGTGTGTGTGTGTGTGTGTGTGTGTGTGTGTGCGCGCACAGAGAGTGAAGGTAAGTTAAAGTGGGAGATTAGGAATTAGATAATCGTTAACCAGTTGTATTTGCTGCATATTTCATTGTAGTCTCCTTATAAATAAAAAGTAATTGTGTTTAAATTTACAAACCTGGTGAGTGTAATTATTGGGCAGCCAGGGACCAAAGACTTGAAATGAAATGAAATGAAAATCGCTTATTGCCACAAGGAGACTTCAAATGAAGTTACTGTGAAACGCCCCTAGTCGCCACATTCCGGCGCCTGTTCGGGGAGGCTGGTACGGGAATTGAACCATGCTGCTGGCCTGCCTTGGTCTGCTTTCAAAGCCAGCAATTTAGCCCTGTGCTAAACCAGCCCCTGGAAATACTTCAGGTATTTTACGAAGAATTACTGGTTAAATCAATGTTGTTGCGACTCTGGGTCAAGTGGTGTTGTAATTGACCACACCCTAGCCCAGGGCGTTGTAACAGGTAAGGTGCAGAGAAACGGGATTAGATTTTAAAATGCATTTTATTCGGCCTTATTGAGCCTCCTCTTAACTGTGACTGTACTGTTCCCCTCAACCGCTCCCTGTGGGAGCGGGTTCCCCCTTTCCCAGCGCTCTCTGGCTAACGGAGAGGCTCCTGAATTCCGCAGGAACATGTGGACTTGGAAGCGGGAGTGGACCACACAGCCCTTCGAGCCTGCCACGCCATTCAACAGGATCATGGCCAATCTAGTCGTGGTCTCAACCCCATTTTGCCGTCTGCGCCCCCCCCCCCACCCCCCTCTCCCCAACCCTTGACTCCGTTGTCTGTCTACAATCTGTCTAACCCAACCTAGCCTCCACTGCTCTCTGGCGAAACCCTTTGAGAGAAAATAGTTCTCCTCATCTCAGTCTTAATCGGTGATTTAATTCAATTCCTTCTTGGATTTACGAGTGACTATCTTATATTGCTGGCCCACTAATGGTCGATAAATGCTGGGAGATCCCGCTCCCGTGATCTCCCTGGCTTGCAAGGCCTCGTGAGATCTAACGCGATCTCGCGTGACGTTGCGATGTGAATTCCGCCCATTGTGGGTGGGATCAATTTTAGGTAGATCTGCATATTAGGGTGAGACAGCTAGTCTCACTTTAGTGTGCAGATTCCCGAGGTACCAGAGGTGTGGGATTTATCCCCTTCGCCCCAGAGACCTCGGGCGAGCGCCGTTCAGCACCGGCCTCCACAGAGAATACAAATACAAAAACGTCCCTCTCAGACTCATTAACGTGTACGCCCCGGCCGTAAGGAGTGAGCGGCTGCCAGTCCTTCAGCAACTCCCGCTGCTGTTGGCCACCTGCAAGCCTGTCATTCTGTGGGCGGTGACTTCAACTGCATCATCGATGCGGCTGGACGATCCGGCAGAGCCAACAGCAAACTAGACGCTGCGCCCAGGCTCCTGATGGAAACGGTAAAAGACGCCAGGCTGCTCGACGTCTTCAGCAACCCTGCAGACGGAGCGCAGCGTAGATACACATGGTCACCGCCAGACGGGTCCGTCCGCTCCAGGATAGACTTCTTCTTTGTGTCCCGTGCTTTCACGGTCAGGTCCACCGACGTAACGCCGGTGTTCTTCTCTGACCACTGCCTCCTACTGGCCGACTGCCACCTGCAGGAAGACCAGGGGGCGGGCAGGGGGACATGGAAGCTGAATGCAAAACTGTTGACTCCAGAGAACCTCGAGGAACTTAAAAGGGATTACAAAGGTTGGAGAACCGTGAAACCCCTCTTTGAGTCTCCACATCTCTGGTGGGAAGCAATCAAAGGGGAACATCAAAAGGTTTTTCATCCTCAAAGGCATTCAAAAGGTGAGAGAGAGACGAGGGGCCATGTCCAGGCTCCAGAAAAGTATGCAGAATTTGCTCCAGCTGCAGTCGATGGGGGTTGATGTCAAGGAGGATCTCCAAGAGGTGAAGAGCCAGCAAGCCTCGCTCTACACCTCGGAGGCCTCCAGGGTTATCTTCCGTTCCAAAGTCCGCTCAGTGGAGCAGGATGAAAAGTGCTCACGCTTCTTCTTCCAAAAGGTGCACCTCTGTGATCAGCAGCCTGAAGGAAGAAGATGGCTCTGTAAAGTCATCGCAGTCTGACATCCTGAGGATCTGCAAATCCTTTTATGCCGGACTGTATGATCTGAAGCCAACAGATAACACTGTTTCCCAGACCTTCCTGTCGTCTATCACGGAGGTCTTGGGCAACAGCGAGCGGGAAAATCTGGACAAACCGCTAACTCTGGAAGAGCTGACAAAGGCCGTCGGGTCCTTTGAGACGAGTAGAACTCCCGGAAGCGACGGCTTACCGGCTGAGTTGTATTCGGCTCTGTGGGACTGGATGGGCCCAGACCTGCTGGAAGTGTACGAGAGTATGCTCCTGGAAGGCAGCATGTCAGAGTCCATGAGGAAAGCATCATCATCCTCATCTACAAGCAGAAGGGGGAAAGGGAAGAAATTCAAAATTGGCAACCCATTTCACTGTTGAATGTGGATTATAAAATTCTAGCCAAGCTCATCGCCAATCGGGTCAGGTCTGCTCTGGAGTCGGTGATCCACCCTGACCAGACCTGTGCTGTACCCGGCAGGAAGATCTCTGATAGCCTCGCGCTACTCAGGGATACGATCGCCTACGTGCAGGACAGGAAGGTGGACACCTGCCTCATCAGCCTTGACCAGGAGAAGGCCTTTGACAGAATATCGCACACCTACATGATGGATGTGCTCTCCAAAATGGGGTTTGGGGAGGATATTCGCAATTGGATCAAACTGCTCTGCACAAACATCTATAGCGCAGTCTCAATCAATGGGTGGGAATCAGAAAAGTTCCAGATCAAATCAGGAGTCAGGCAGGGCTGCCCTCTCTCCTCGGCCCTGTTTGTGTGCTGCATAGAACCTTTTGCCGAGTCCATCAGGAAGGATCCGGGTATAAGAGGAGTGACGATCCCAGGCAGCGGAGGCGTGCAAGTTAAGGCCTCCCTGTACATGGACAATGTCACCGTCTTCTGCTCGGATCCCGCGTCTGTACGCAGGCTGCTGAATGCCTGCGACCAGTTTGAACTGGCCTCGGGAGCCAAGGTAAGCGGCAAGAGCGAGGCCATGTTCTTTGGGAACTGGGCCGACCGGTCCTTTGTCCCCTTCACTGTCAGGTCAGATTACCTGAAGGTGCTGAGGATATGGTTCGGAGCTGCTGGGGCGTGCACCAAAAACTGGGAGGAGCGCATAGCAAAGGCAAGGCAGAAACTGGGCTGGTGGGAGCAACGCTCCCTCTCCATTGCGGGCAAAACCCTGGTCATCAGGTGTGAGGCATTCTCAGTGTTACTGCATGTAGCGCAGGTCTGGCCCATTACCCAACCCTATGCCGCAGCAGTCACCCGGGCCATCTTCAAATTCATCTGGAGATCCAAGATGGACTGTGTCCGAAGGGACACCATGTACAAACCTCTGGATAAGGGAGGGAAAAACGTACCCAACGTCTCCCTCATCCTGATGGCCACCTTCATGTGCAGCTGCATCAAGCTGTGTGTGGACCCCCGGTATGCAAACACCAAGTGTCACTACGTACTGAGGTTCTACCTGTCCCCGGTGTTACGAAGGATGGGCCTGGCCTCATTGACGCGGAACGCTCCAAGTAGTTGGACCGTGCCGTACCACCTGTCCCTCGTGGAAAAGGTTTTGAAGGCATACAAAATGATCAGAGGCATACAAAATGATCAGGGGGTTGGATAGGGTGGACAGTGAGAGCCTTCTCCCGCGGATGGATATGGCTGGCACGAGGGGACATAACTTTAAACTGAGGGGTAATAGATATAGGACAGAGGTCAGAGGTAGGTTCTTTACACAAAGAGTAGTGAGGCCGTGGAATGCCCTACCTGCTACAGTAGTGAACTCGCCAACATTGAGGGCATTTAAAAGTTTATTGGATAAACATATGGATGATAATGGCATAGTGTAGGTTAGATGGCTTTTGTTTCGGTGCAACATCGTGGGCCGAAGGGCCTGTACTGCGCTGTATTGTTCTATAAAACACCTTTGACCACAAGGCAATGAAGCAGTGGTCAGCACGTAATGTCCTCGAGGCCCTCAGGGAAAAGGAGACTGTGGAGGATGTTGGACGGTTCCCTGAGCAGACTGTCAGAGTCATCTGGCAGAACGCCTCATCACCAGAACTTTCAAACAAGCACCAAGACCTAGCTTGGCTGGTGGTGAGATGGGCCCTCCCCGTCAGATTCTTTATGTACACCCGAAGGCTCAGCGCCGTCGCACGCTGCCCTCGGAGTGGCTGTGGGGGAAATGAGATGGTCACCCACCTCCTTGTGGAATGTGCCTTTGCAAAGAAGGTCTGGAGAGAGATGCAGTGGTATTTGTCAAGGTTCATCCCGAGCAGCTCTGTGACACAGGACTCTGTGCTCTACGGACTGTTTCCAGGGACACACACCGAGACAAACATCAACTGCTGCTGGAAGGTCATCAACTCGGTGAAAGACGCTCTTTGGTCTGCCCGAAACTTGCTGATCTTCCAGTGCAAAGAACTGTCCTCGACCGAGTGTTGCAGACTGGCACATTCCAAGGTCCAGGACTACGTGCCGAGGGACGCACTCAAGCTTGGGGCAGCTGCCGCCAAGGCGCAATGGGGAAAGACCACTGTGTAAGGTCTTTCCAGCAAATGTACACCGAGGGGTGGGTAACAGTGTAAACCCCCCTCGGTCTGGGTCAGTAACACTCCAATGTATAAAAGAAACATGACAATGTAAATGTTTAAGAAGGAATTGTAATGTAAAGAGCGATATGTGTGTAATGTTATCAAAATTGAATGGAAGAAAGTCAAGGGAATGTGTAACTCTGATGGAAATGTACAGTCAAGACAATTCGAAATGTTCTGTAATGTTTATGATAGATTTTATGAATAAAGTATATTTTTTGTGAAAAAAAAACCCGTCCCACAGACAGGGACCAGGCGGAATGGCGCTTGTGGGGGTCTCCCAGGGGATCGGAGGCCCCCAGGTGCATGCCCTCTGGGCAGGGTGGTACTCCTGACTGTCACTCTGACAGTGCCACCTGTGTGCCAACCTGGCAAGGTGCCAAGCTGGCATTCCTTGTGTGCTGGCGATTGGGCCAGGGATATCCTGTGTGGGGGTTGGGGGGTGAGGGGCTTGGAAATTGGAATGTTGCCCCATTCTCTCGCGGAGCTCCTCAGTGTACCAAAGTACACTAAGTACGGCCTCGGCCGTCCGTTCCCCACTGAGGCCCCTTATTTAACGCGAATGGCGTTTTATAGCCATGTGAGCACTGCAGAACACGCTCGCTTTGGGGCTTTGTTCCTATTTAGTTAAATCGCTCCCCAAATGTCTTCTAAACCCCATTTGCGGTGCCGCATCCTCTGCATTCCCCCGATTTACCTCTATCTCGTTCGATCCGGAGGCCTTTAGCCTTGTCCCTTCACAGGTTGTGCGAACATTACCCCTCGCGATACACCCGGCTGACTTTCACAGCTGTCCCTCGCTCATTGTGACCTGACAATGCTCCCCCTATCACAGGGGTGTCTCTGTGACATAACAGGAACAACCTAAAAGGGCCACTTCCTCTGATTCGATATCAAATCAAAGTCCATGTCCTTTCCCAGGGTTAACTGTAAGGATTTGGTGGTGGTGGGGGAGACTATATTAGCAGGGGGAGGGGGGGGGAGGGGGGGGGGGGGGAGAGGGGGGGGGGTAGATAGGGGTGGATCGGATATAAAATCAACCAAAACTTATCTCATTGAGTCGACACATTATCATCCCTCTGGTGGCTGACTGGCTGACTTGCAGTCCCCCTCAGATCAGTCAAACTTACCCTGGGGCCTGGAGACTGCCAGGGTCAGTCGTTCCCCCCCCCCCCCCCCCCCCCCCCCCGTCCCCCGTCCCCCGTCCCCCCCCACCCCGTCCCCCCACAGACCGTCCTGGAAGTATGGGACAAAAGATGCCATCTTAAAGATGACAAACAGTCAAAGTAAGGGAGCATCTCTCAAAATTAGGCATCCATTGCTCCACGTACAGAATCAACGTTGCTCGAGTGGGGAGCACAGGGCTGAGAATCAGGTTGCGGGGTAATATGAAATAAAATAAAATTTCTGCGGATTCTGGAGATCCAAACTAAAGATGAAGTACTAGAAGAACTCAGCAGCACCAGCAGAATCATTGGAGAGAGAGAGAAATAGAGTCATATAGAGTCCAATATGGCTCCGAAGAGGAAGGGTCACATTGGACTCAAAAGGTTAATTCTGTTTCTCTTTCTCTGCACAGATGCTGCCAGACCTGCTGAGTTCCTCCAGAACTTTCTTTTTTTACATGCGACAAGTCGTCCCTTGCCTCTGGCTCCATGTTAGCACAGTGGTTAGCACTTCTGCCTCACAGCTCCAAGGTCCCGGGTTCAACTCCAGCCTCGGGTGACTGCCTGTGTGGAGCTCGCACACTCTCCCCGTGTCTGCGTGGGTTCCCTCCGGGTGCCCCGGTTTCCCTCCCACAGTCCAAAGGTGTGCAGGGTAGGTGGATTGGCCACGCTAAATTGCCCCTACATGTCCAAAAGGTTAGGTGGTGTTACGGGGATAGGGCGGAGGATTAGGCCTAGTCACGGTGCCCTTTAAGAGGCTCGGTGCAGACTCGATGGGCCGAATGGTCTCCTTCAGCACTGCAGAGATTCTATGACTCATGGTCACCATTGGACTAATTCTAGATTTTTATTGAAGTCAAATTTCTTTGTCTGTTGTGGTTGGGATTCAAACACGGGTCGCCAGAGAATTCCCCTGGATCTGTGGATTATTCTCCCGGAGACAATACGACAACACACCACCGCCTTCGCCGAGATAAGAGCAGGGAGTCCTCCCAGTGTCCTGGCCAATATTAACCCTTAAACCGACATCACCGGCCATTATCACATTGTGAGACCTTGCTGTGCGCAAATTGGCTGCCACACTTCTCACATTGCGGCAATAACGGTGCGTCGTTCGCTGTAACAGCGCTTTAGGATGTCTCACGATTTCCTTTTGTTTCCTAATTAACTTAAAACAATAGCAGCCAAACTAAAATGGCTTCATTTACCTGAAAGGGCGGGAGCTTCACAACAAGTCCGGGTGGTACTTGCCGGCGTTTCCGTCAGCGGAGGTGAGGGGACACCAGGTCTCCCCGACGGGGAAGGGGACGATTGAGTCTCCCGGGGTCCCTGAGGAGATGCAGTAGGCCGTCGCTCGGCCGTCGAGCTGAGGGGCCCCACGGTGTTCTCCGTCCCGTTCTCAGAAGCTCCGGCTGGTCCCATTGAGGGAGTGGCGTGGACCCCGCCTTCGGGCGACGTCTCACTTGGAGCGGTCGAGGAGCCATTGAGAGGAACGGTAGCGTTGGTTGGGTCGGTCTCAGCTGGGTCCGGCGTCGTGCTTTCGTTGTCCGAGGCTTTGGTGGATGCTCTTAAAGTGGAGTGGACGGTGGTGTTGATGGCGAAGAACATTGTCAGGGTGGAGTAATCAGTTGACTGGGCCACGGATGCAGTGTGAAAGCTCCACAGGAATGTAACGGTGAGCAAATGCACAAAAGGACTCATTGTGCTATTGCTATACCTCAATCTCAATCCTCTGGTGCCTTCCCTTGAGAGACTAATATGGGGAAAGACAAGACAGAATAATAGTCTGAATTATTCTCTTGGCAGAACACTCCATATCGCAATTTTTGCCTCAGATCTGAGAAATTAATGAATTCCATGACTAATGACTAAACCAGCATTTCTATCGTGTTACTATAGGAACATAGGAATTAGGAGCAGAAGTCGGCAATTCATCACTTCGAGCCTGCTCAGCCAGTCAATCAGATCAAGGCCGATCTCTTTCTGGTTTCTAATCCACCTGCCTGTCTGTTCCCCATATCCCTTTAACCCATGTTTTAAAATCAGAAATATATATATCTCCTTCTTGAAACCATTTAATGATTCAGACTCCACCGCACCGTGGGGCGGCGAGTTCCAGAGATTCGCCCCCCTGCCCTTCGCGAAGTAGTTCCTCCTCATCTCAGTTTTAAATCTACTGTCCCTCAACCTATATCTGTGGCCTCTCGTTCTAGATTGACCCATAAGGGGAAACATTTGGCCGACGTTGATTTTATCAATCCCTCTTAGTATTTTCTACACCCCGATCAGGTCCCCTCTCATTCTTCTAAACCCCAGCGAGTTTAAGCCCAAATTGTTCAATCTTTCCTCATACAGCAAACCTTTCATCCCCAGGTTCAATCTGGTGAATCTCCTCTGAACTGCCCCCAATGCCACCACATCCTTCCTCAAATAAGGAGACCAAAACTGGATACAATACTCCAGATGTGGTCTCACCAACACCCAGACCAGACCCCAATTTATATTAGGAAACCGGACAAGACCCCAACAATTATTTGTATTGTAAACTGTGGGAAAAGGATACTTCACTCCAGGGGTGATTCCATGAACATCTGGGGATCTTTTATATTCAAACAAACTTCATTCTTAACACAGGGTTAACCCCACTAACATCCAAAAAAAAGACAGGTTTTCAATTAGTAGTTAAGCAGT
The DNA here is from genome assembly GCF_047496885.1 of Scyliorhinus torazame. NCBI lineage: Eukaryota > Metazoa > Chordata > Chondrichthyes > Carcharhiniformes > Scyliorhinidae > Scyliorhinus > Scyliorhinus torazame. The sequence continues at coordinate 30,153,148 of NC_092735.1, forward strand.
TCTTTAAAAAACGGAATAAAGGTCTTTGTGGTTAATTTCCCGTCTATTTCTAAAATTTCAATTAAGAAAAACCCACGCACACTGGTCAAATGTCACTTACTAATAAAGTTAACACTCAGTGGCTTACAGATTTATTCACAAAGTCCTTGGGCGGGATTCTGTGATCCTGAGGCTAAGTGTTGACACCGTTGGAAACGCCGTCGCGTTTCCCGACGGCGTCAACGTAGCCTCAGGATCAGCAATTCTGGCCTCTACAGGGGGGCAACATGGCACTGGAGCGACCCTTGCCGCTCCAGCTGCAGATCCCGGCATCAACTGGATGCTGCAGCGCAGTGGCACCGGCGCCAACGCGCACATGCGCAGTGGCTCTCTTTTCCGCACCGGCCCCGACGCAACATGGCGTAGGGCTACAGGGGCCGGCGCGGAAGAAAGGAGGCCCCCAGCATGAGAGGCTGGCCCGCCGATCGGTGGGCCCCGATCCCGGGCCAGGCCACAATGGAGGCCCCCCCCCCCCCCCGGGGTCGGACCCCGCCCCCCTCCACTCCCCACAGGCTGCCCCCAGACCCTTCCATGCTGAGGTCCCACCGGCTGAGAGCAGGTTAGAACAGCGCCGGCGGTACTCGAGTTTTTTGCTACGGCCGCTCGGCCCATCCCAGGCTGAGAATCGGCGGGGGGGGGGGTTCTGCGGACAGCGGCCCCTGACCAGCGCCGCGCTGACCACGCCGATTCTCCATTCTGCTGAGAATCGCGTCCCGGCGTCGGGGCAGCCTGGAGTGATTCGCGCCGGTCGCGGCAATTCTCCAGACCGGCCCCGGGCTGAGGGAATCCCGCCCCTTGGGTGGGAAGCTTTCAGAAGTCAGCCTGGGAAAAACACCACCTTCCCTCAGAATCCAGGGCAGAGTCCTAAAAATAAAAATTAAAATAATAGAACCAGGGCAGGGCTGAAAAGGAAACTCAAAACCAGATTCAGCCCCTCCCATTTGTGAGATCACAGCCTGTTTAGCTGTTATCCTATTAATCACAGTTATAGCCGACACACAGGCCAGAATTCTCCGGTCATTGGGATTCTCTTTCCCCCGGCAGTGTACACAAGCCCACGGGTTTGCCGACATGGGGTGGCTTCAGTGGGAAATCCCATTGACAAGCGGTGGGAAGAGATGCTCCCATCACCGGTGGATGGCACGTCACTGAGAAACATGTGGCTGGGGGACCGGATAATTCGCACATAATCTGTATACCTTAACCCAAGTTCTTTTAATAACATTAATGCAACAGACACAAAATACAACATATATAAATGTTCTACATTCATCACACCTCCCCCTTAAAAGAAAACAGACCAGCAATATAAAAGGTGGATAAAAGCAAATTACTGTGGATGCTGGAATCTGAAACCAAAAGAGAAAATGCTGGAAAAACTCAGCAGGTCTGGCAGCATCTGTAGGGAGAGAAAAGAGCTAACGTTTCGAGTCCAGATGACCCTTTGTCAAAGCTTGGAAAGAGCTTTGACAAAGGGTCACCTGGACTCAAAACGTTCGCTCTTTTCTCTCCCTACAGATGCTGCCAGACCTGCCGAGATTTTTCAGCATTTTCTCTTTTGGAATATAAAGAGTGGCTTCATTTCCCCAAAACCTTTGAACTTTAAACACTACTAGTACTCTATAGGATACATATCTTATTATATTTAGGCATGCAAATTTGGGCAGCACGGTGCCGCAGTGGTTAGCACTGCTGCTTCACGGCGCCGAGGTCTCAGGTTCGATTCCGGCTCTGGGTCACTGTCCGTGTGCAGTTTGTACATTCTCCCCGTGTCTGCGTGGGTTTCGCCCCCACAACCCAAAGATGTGCAGGGTAGGTGAATTGGCCATGATAAATTACTCCTTAATTGGAAAAAATGAATTGGGTACTCTAAATTTATTTTCAAAAAAAATAAAAATTTAGGCATGCAAAATTAGTATCACCCATTTCAGTCTTTCTTTTCCAACTTTGAAAATTCCACCCTTCTTACAACTTAAAGTCATAATAATGCATCTGCAATCATGTTTTCTCTTCCTGCTGCATGCACAATTTTCAAGTCAAATGGTTGTAGCAATAAATACTATCTAAATAGTCTTGCATTTGATTTTTAAACTTCTCCAAAATCTTTGATGAATTGTGGTTTGAATAAACAATTGTCTCGGATGAATTGTTGGCAACATAAATGTCAGAATGTTGCACCACCAATACTAAACTCAATGTCTCCTTCTTGCTAGTCAAATATTTATTGAATAGTTTTCTATGCTGCCATCGTCTTATTAAACAAGGTAGCACAGTATTAGCTCTGCGACTTCACAGCGCCAGGGAGCTGGGTTCAATTCCAGCATCGGGTGACTGTCTGTGTGCGGAGTCTGCACGTTCTCCCCGTGTCTGCGTGGGTTTCCTCCGGCTGCTCCGGTTTCCTCCCACAGTCCAAAGATGTGCAGGTTAGATGGATTGCTAGATTGCCCCTTAGTGTCCAAAGATGTACAGGTGGGGTTATGGGATTATGGGGTTATGGGATTACGGGGAGAGGGTGGGGGAGACGGCCTAGGTAGGGTGCTCTTTCAAAGGGTCAATGCGGACTTGATGGGCTAAATTACCTCCTTCTGCACTGTAGGAATTCTATTGTAACAGTACAGCATCAGTACCCACATCGCTCGCATCAGCTGTCACCACAAGACCATAAGACGTAGGAGCAGAATTAGGCCATTCGGCCCATCAAGTCAGCTCCACCATCCAATCATGACTGATTGAATTTTTCTGATCCCCATTCTCCTGCCTTCTCCCCATAATCCCTGATCCCCTTATTAGTCACCTTAAATTGCTTGGCATAACTCGGTGTTGCCAAAACTGATGCAGTGGTTAACGCAATTTTCAGATTGTTGAATTCCTCCTGACATTCTGACGTCCATTGATATTTCCTGAGCTCATTCCGAGGTTCAGTCAGTGGAGCAACGATGCCGCCATGTCCAACTGTAAGGCCTAAGAATGCGCCTTGATCTTGCGCAAACATCGCTTTGAGCCACGTTTACCACCAAGCCAGCCCCCCTGTAGTCAAACAAACAATTCCTTTAAATGTTCCTTCCACGTTTGACTGAACGCCATCAGAGCGTCTATGTACATTGCACAATTCTTTAGTCTGGAAATTACCTTGTCGGTTAGTCTTTGGAATGTTGCTGGAGAATTCTTCATTCCAAACGACATAATTCAACTGTTTAGCTACTTTCTCAAATGTGAACTTTTTAAAAAAGGCTTCTACATCTTCCTTGTCAAACCTTGGTAGTGCTTAAATATATTTAAACATATCCCTGCTAGGCTTTTGATTAGAAAGTGTTAATCCTTCCTTTCCTAAACTGCTGCTCTTAAATCCAATGTTTTGAGTTGATATTCTCTTTTCCTTTCCAACTCGCTCTCCTTCATTTCAATTTTGGGAAGTTCACATCTCTCTACTCTATTCTCTTGCCATTGCCCCGCTCTCTTCTCTTTCTTTTGCTTCGGTCATTGCCTTTCTCTCTCTTTCTTTCAAGCTTTTCCATTTGTAATTGAATTTTAGCCAATTCCAAAGCTTCAGACTGTGTCTCTGGCGAATTTAAATGCTGAGCTGTTGCTGTAGTTATTTCTACCTTCCTTGCCTCTCCAGGTAAAGTCAACTGCAGCTTGTTCGCCAAATCCAAAAGCTTTGTTTTAATCATCCTTTGCAAACCATTCCGACTGACCTCTTCCACACACAAAAATATCTTAGCCACGGAAAGAGGCATTTCCACCAGTAACACCCTATTTGAACTGGCAGAATGCAACACCCAAAAGAAAGTACCAGTTCCTCACGCTCACTATCTTTAAATTCAACAATCCCAGGGCAACCTGCGAATTATACTTTTTAATCCTGGACGAGCCCCAAGTTTTGTTACGGTACCCAGACCAGACCCCAATTTATATTAGGAAACCGGAGATGACCCCAACAATTTTTCAATTTTCAAACTGTGAGGATAGGATACGTCACTTCAGGAGGGATTCCACGGACAACTAGGGGTCTTTTATATTCAAACAAACTTCATTATTAACCACAGGATTACCCCCATTAACATTGAAGGAAAAAAACAGCCTTTCAATTAACAGTTAAATATTTCAAAAAATAAAGATAGGTCTTTGAGGTTACTTTCCTATCTACTTCTAAAGTTTCAATTAAACAAAATCCCCACACTTTAGTCAAATGCCACTAATTAATACAGTTAACACTCAGTCGCTTACAGATTTATGTACAAAGTCCTTGGTTGGGAAGCTTTCAGATGTCAGCCTCAGAAACACACCTTTCCTCAGAATCCAGAGCAGAGCCCCTCAAAATAAAACTGAAAACAACAGACACGGGGCAGGGCTGAAAAAGAAACTCAAAACCAGATTCATGAGTGACATCACAGCCTGCCTAGCTGATAACTCCTTAATCACAGTTATAATAGTGGATGCCTTAAACGGAATTATTTTCTTTCAAACTAAGGGGTAATTTAGCATGACCAACACATCTACCCTGCACATCTTTGGGTTGTGGGGGTGAGGCCCACGCAGACACGGGGAGAATGTGCAAACACCATACGGACAGTGACCCGGGGCCGGGGTCGAACCCGGGTCCTCGGCACCCTAAACTAAGTTCTTTTAATAACATTGCTGCAACAAGCACATAATACAATATAGATTAAAATTTCCTACATTCACCGCAATGGTGACCCATGGCAGCCCCAAATGGTTTACAGCCAGTGGCATGGTTCTGTAGTGTGAGCGTTAGGACGCACGCCAGCCAATATGTGCACGCAACAAGCTCTCAATATCGGTAGTTCTGACCAGTTGGTCCATTTCTAGCGATGTTAATTGAGGGATAAATGCTGGCCCAGGGCACTGGTGAGAAACGTACCCCCCCCCCCTCCCAATTATCTTGATCGTGATTATAGAGGTTCGATCTTTTGTGTCGACCTGTCTGAGCTGACAGATTAACAGTTTAAGATAGCAGTGGGTGACCCGCAGTCCCGGGGGCCACATGCGACTCATCAGGGTTCTGATTGCGGCTCCTTTTTTTCACCGTTGCCCACGCACGCCGTTGCCACATTCCACCGGTTTCCATTGTGTCATTTTCTTTTCTACCGACGAATAAACTGAGGGTGAGTGTGGTGAGGCGCGTGCCGATGGCGCACGCTGGCCAGAGCCTTCCGTCCTCGTTCGCGGCTGGGATTCTCCAGTGTCGCGGAGAGTGAACGGAGTTTTGGCTGGAGCGCCAAATGTTCCGTTCTCGCGGGCAAAGGGCCCCGCCACGGACGAGACCGGAGAATCCCAAGCCCAACGACTGTGAGAGCCTTGCACTTCCTCTGTGTCCGATTGAAACATAAATATTAGTAAACGGGACCTCCTCATGTGCAAGGATGAGCCTGATACAGCTTGCGGTGGGGCACAGGGTGCATATGACTCGAGCGAGAATGAATGGATTCTTTCAGGGAGTAGCAGATGAGTGTGAGAGGTGTGGGCGGGGGCCAGTGAATCACGCGCACATGTTTTGGGGTTGTGAAAAATTGGGGACTTCCGGTTGCGGCTATGCCTAGGTAGGTCGCACGTTCGGCAGCTCCCACCGGGAACGGACTTTGGGGCTCTCTAGAGGGGCCCCAACGGGAATTGTTCGATGGATTCCAGTGTGGGAAGGTGACAGCAAGGAACCCCCAACAGTATATGGATTGGACCAGGAGTGGAGCGGTGAAAAAAGTGATCTTGGAGCAGCGAAAAGTGAGGGGGAGAAAAAACAAGATGGCGGCGGGTGGAGACCAAGCAGCGTGGGCGCAGTGGTCGCAGGAGCAGCAGGGGTTTCTTAGACGCTGCTTTGAGGAGCTGAAAACCGAAATGCTGGCGCCAATGAAGGCGGCGATTGAGAAGCTAGTGGAGACCCAGACGCCCCAAGGGGCAGCGATCCGAGAGGTGCAGCAAAACGCCTCGGAGAACGAGGATGCTATCTTGGGCCTGGCGGTGAAGGTGGAGGCGCACGAGGCGCTGCACAAGACGTGGGCGGAAAGATTTAAGGACCTGGAGAATAGGTCGAGGAGGAAGAATCTTCGGATTCTGTGTCTCCCTGAAGGAGTGGAGGGGCCCGATGCCGGGGCATATATGAGCACGATGCTCAATTCGCTGATGGGCGCGGGAGCCTTCCCGAGGCCCCTGGAGCGAGATGGGGCTCACCGGGTCCTGGCAAGGAGACTCAAGGCCAACCAGCCACCAAGTGCTGTAGTGGTGAGGTTCCACCGCTTTATGGACAGAGAGTGTGTCTTGAGATGGGCCAAGAAGGAGCGGAGCAGCAGGTGGGAGAACACGGAGATCCGAATCTACCAGGACTGGAATGCAGAGGTGGCTAAGAAGTGAGCTGGGGGATGGGGAATTGGGGTAAGGCCGCAAAAGGAGCTGCGCCAGAGGGGGCGGGACCGGCTCAGGAAAGTGCGGGCTTTTTCCCGCGCTAGGGAAGGACGGGGGTGGGGGCCGGAGGGGGAAGGGTGGGGGGCGGTGTTGGAGAGGAGCGCACACTGATTGCCAGGGAGGGGGAGGGGGAATTCTCACACTGGGGGGGGGGGGGGTCAATGGAATGGCGGGAGAGGCCGGGGTCAGCAGGAGTCAGCTGACGTAAGGGAGTGTTATGGGGGGAGCAAAAGGGCTAGATGTGGATCTAGCGGGGGGAGGGGGGGGGGGGACAGGGTTGCTGCTGCATTGGCCAAAGGGGAGCTGGAAGTAGGAGAGGTGGTCGGGGCGGGGGTCCGACGTCTGGGGGACTGGAGGGTGCGGAGGCGCGGGCACATGGCTGGCCTAGAAAAGGAGATGGCTAGTCGGCCGGGGGGGAGGGGGGGAGGGGGCAGGGGGGCGGCGGCAGCTGAGCAGCCCCCCAATCCGGCTGGTAACTTGGACTGTGAGGGGCCTGAACGGGCCGGCCAAGAGGGCCCGGGTGTTCCCGCACTTAAAGGGACTGAAGGCAGACATGGTTATGCTCCAGGAGACACATCTGAAGGTGGCAGATCAGGTTAGGCTGAGAAAGGGATGGGTAGAGCAGGTCTTTCATTCAGGGCTGGATGCGAAGAACAGAGGGGTTGCAATACTGGTGGGGAAGCGGGTGTCGTTTGAGGCAATGAATATTGTAGTGGATAATGGAGATCGATATGTGATGGTGAGCGGTAGGTTGCAGGGGGTGCAGGTGGTACTGGTAAATGTATATGCCCCGAACTGGGATGATGCCGGATTTATGAAACGCATGCTGGGTCGGATTGCGGATCTGGAGGTAGGAAGCTTAATAATGGGCGGGGGGGGGGGGGGGGGGGGGGGGATTTCAACACGGTGCTGGACCCAGCACTGGATCGCTCTAGGTCCAGGACGGGTAAGAGGCCGGCTGCGGCCAAGGTGCTTAGGGGGTTTATGGACCCGATGGGGGGAGTGGATCCATGGAGGTTTGTCAGGCCGCTGGCCAGGGAATTTTCATTCTTTTCCCATGTCCATAGAGCCTACTCCCGGATAGAGTTTTAAATTTTGAGTAGGGCGCTAATCCGGAAAGTGGAGGGAACGGAATATTCGGCAATAGCCATCTCGGACCACGCCCCGCATTGGGTGGAGCTGGAGTTGGGGGAGGAGAGGGACCAGCACCCGCTGTGGCGCCTCAATGTGGGACTGTTGGCGGATGAGGGGGTGAGCGGGCGGGTGTAGGGGTGTATTGAAAGATATTTGGAGGCCAACGACAACGGGGAGGTGCAGGTGGGGGTAGTCTGGGAGGCGCTGAAGGCGGTGGTCAGGGGAGAGCTGATCTCCATCAGGGCCCACAGGGAGAAGAGAGAGGGGAGGGAGAGGGAGAGGTTGGTGGGGGAGATCTTAAGGGTAGACAGGAGGTATGCAGAGGCCCCCGAGGAGGGGCTACTCAGGGAGCGGCGGAACCTCCAGACGGAGTTCGACCTGTTGACCACAGGGAAAGCAGGGGCACAGTGGAGGAAAGCGCAGGGGGCGACATATGAGTATGGGGAGAAGGCGAGTCGGATGCTGGCACACCAGCTTCGTAAGAGGGAGGCAGCGAGGGAGATAGGTGGAGTTAAGGATAGCGGGGGGAATAGTGTGCGGAGTGCGGTGAGGATAAATAAGGTATTTAGGGACTTCTATGGGGATCTGTACAGATCTGAACCCCCAGCGGGGGAAGAGGGGATGCGACGATTTTTGGATCAGCTGAGGTTCCCGAGGGTGGAGGAGCAGGAGGTGGCTAGTTTAGGGGCGCCAATTGGGCTGGAGGAGCTGGTTAAAGGATTGGGGAGCATGCAGGCGGGGAAGGCCCCGGGGCCAGATGGGTTCCCAGTCGAGTTTGACAGGAAATACGTGGACCTGCTAGGCCCGTTGCTAATGAGGACTTTTAATAAGGCAAGGGAGGGGGGGACCCTGCCCCTGACAATGTCCGGGGCGCTGATCTCTCTGATCCTGAAGCGGGACAAGGACCCACTGCAATGTATAGACCGATCTCGCTCCTCAATGTGGATGCTAAGTTGCTGGCAAAAGTGCTGGCTACGAGGATTGAGGACTGTGTCCCGGGGGTGATTCATGAAGATCAGACGGGATTCGTAAAGGGCAGGCAGCTAAACACTAATGTGCGAAGGCTCCTCAATGTGATTATGATGCCCTTGGGGCAGGGAGAAGCGGAGATAGTGGCAGCTATGGACGCGGAGAAGGCCTTCGACCAGGTGAAGTGGGAGTATCTTTGGGAAGTGCTGCGGAGGTTTGGGTTCGGGGAGGGGTTCATCAGCTGAGTCAGGTTGCTATATAGAGCCCCGGTAGCGAGTGTGGCTACGAATTGGCGGAGGTCGGAGTACTTTCGGCTGCACCGAGGGACGAGGCAAGGGTGCCCCCTGTCCCCCTTGCTGTTTGCATTGGCAATTGAAACTCTGGCCATGGCACTAAGGGAGTCCAGGAAATGGAGGGGGGTGGTCCGAGGGGGAGAGGAGCATCGAGTGTCGCTGTATGCGGACGACCTGTTGCTGTATGTGGCAGATCCAGTGGGGGGGGATGGCGGAGGTCATGCGGATCCTAAGGGAGTTTGGGGACTTCTCGGGATATAAGCTCAATGTAGGGAAAAGTGAGCTCTTTGTGGTGCATTCAGGGGACCAGGGAAGGGGGATAGACGAGCTGCCGTTGAAGAGGCGGAAAGGAGCTTTCGGTACCTGGGGATCCAGGTGGCTGGGAGTTGGGGGGCCCTGCACAAGCTCAATTTGACGCGGTTGGTGGAGCAGATGGAGGAGGATTTCAGAAGATGGGATATGCTGCCACTCTCGCTAGTGGGCAGGGAGCAGTCGGTAAAAATGACGGTCCTCCCGAGGTTTCTCTTTGTGTTCCAGTGCCTTCCCATTATGATTCCCAAGGCCTTTTTCAAACGGGTAGGTAGGAGCATCATGGGTTTTGTGTGGGCAAATAAGGCCCCGAGGGTAAAGAGGTGTTTCTGGAGGTAAGCAGGGACATGGAGGGCTGGCTCTGCCGAATTTGTGCGGCTATTATTGGGCGGCCAATGTGGCGATGATCCGTAAGTGGGTAATGGAGGGAGAGGGGGTGGCGTGGAAGAGGTTAGAGATGGCGTCCTGTGTGGGCACGAGCCTGAGGGCGCTGGCGACGGCACCGCTGCCGCTCTCGCCGACAAGGTACACCACGTGTCCGGTGGTGGCGGCGACGTTGAAGATCTGGGGGCAGTGGAGACGACACAGGGGCGAGGTGGGAGCCTCGGTTTGGTCCCCGATTCGGGAGAACCATCGGTTCGTCCCGGGAAGGATGGATGGGGGTTTTCGGGGTTGGCATCAGGCATGGATTAGAAGATTGGGGGACCTGTCTATAGATGGGACGTTTGCGAGCCTAGGGGCGTTAGAGAAGTCTGGGTTACCCCCGGGAAATGCTTTCAGGTATATGCAAGTGAGGGCGTTTGTGAGGCGGCAGGTGAGGGAATTCCCGCTGCTCCCGGCACAGGGGACTCAGGACAGGGTGATTTCGGGTGTATGGGTTGGAGAAGGCAGGGTTTCGGCGATCTACCAGGAGCTGAAAGAAGAGGAGGAGGCCTCGGTGGAGGAGTTGAAGGGCAAGTGGGAGGAGGAGCTTGGGGAGGAGATAGATGAGGGTCCGTGGGCTGATGCCCTGAGTAGGGTTAATATTTCCTCCTCTTACGCCAGGCTCAGCCTAATAGTTTAAAGTTGTTCACAGAGCGCATATGACAGGGGCGAGGTTGAGTGGGTTCTTTGGGGTGGAGGATAGATGTGGGAGGTGCTGGGGAAGCCCGGCGAATCGCATCCACATGTTCTGGTCATGCCCGGCGCTGGATGGGTTTTGGAGGGGTTTCGTGAGGACTATGTCCAAGGTGGTGAACGCCCGGGTCAAGCCGAGCTGGGGATTGGCATTATTTGGGGTATCGGACGAGCCGGGAGTGCAGGAGGCGAAAGAGGCCGGTATTCTGGCCTTTGCGTCCCTGGTAGCCCGGCGGAGGATCTTGCTATTATAGAAGGACGCGAAGCCCCCCAGTGTGGAAGCTTGGATCAATGACATGGCAGGGTTCATTAAGCTGGAGAGGATAAAGTTTGCCTTACGAGGGTCTGTGCAGGGATTCTTCAGGTGGTGGCAACCGTTCCTAGACTATCTCGCGGAGCGTTAGGAGGAGGTCAGCAGCAGCAGCAACCCAAGGTTGGGGGGGAGGGGGGGGCTCTCTTTCGGGGGGGAACTCGGGTGGGTGGGGGGGGCTTCCCTACAGTACCTTTGAATGTCATATGGGGGGGTTACTGTATATGGGGAAACCCAATGTATAAGTTTTGTATAATTTTGACTGTTGTGTTTGTGTTTCTTTCCTTTTGTTATGGGGGGAGGGGGGTTTGTTAAAAATTTTGTTGGAAAATTTGAATAAACATATTTTTAAAAAAAAGAAAAATTGGGAAGATTCTGGGCGGGAGTGTTCACGGTCTCAGCCAGGATAGTGGAGGAGGAAGTGGACCCGGACCCTTTGGTGGCGATATTTGGGGTTTCAGAGAAGCCGGAGCTCATGGAGAGGAGGAAGGCCGATGTCTTGGCCTTCGCCTCTCTGGTTGCACGGCGGCGAATTTTGCTGGAGTGGCGGTCGGCATCGCCGCCGGGGGTAGTGGCTTGGTTGCGTGACCTGTACGACTTCCTGTGATTAGAGAAGATAAAGGGTGGGATTCTTCAGAAACCGGCGGGGCGGGCCACCCCAAAGGTGAGGAATGCTTCGCACCTTCAGGGGCTAGGCCGGTCCCGGAGTGGTTTGCGCCGGCCGGCGCGGGAGGGGCTTGGCGCCATGCCAACTGGCGCCAAAGGGCTTCCAGCGTGTGCTGGCATCATCCCAGCGCATGAGCAGGGGGGGGTTATCTCCGCGCCGGCCATCGCGGACCGGTACACCAGCCCGCGTGGAGGAATAGAGTGCCCCCGCGGCACAGGCCCGCCCGCGGATCGGTGCGCTCCGATCGCAGGCCAGGCTACCATGGAGGCACCCCCGGGGCCAGCTCCCCCCCCCCCGCCCCGAGGACCCCGGAGGCCACCCGCGCAGCCAGGTAAGTACCTGTCGTAACATACGCCGGCGGAACCGGCCGAAAATGGGCGGCCACTCGACCCATTGCGGGCCGGAGAATCGCCGGGGTGGGGGCACTGCCAACGGCCCCCAACCGGCACGGCGCGATTCCCGCCCCGGCCAAATCCCCGCCGCCGGAGAATTCGGCAGCCGGCGGGGGCGGGATTCACGCCGCCCCCTGGCGATTCTCTGACCCGGCGGGGGGGGGGGTGTTGGAGAATCCCGCCCAAAGTATGAGTTAAGGGCCTCTTCAGGGGGGTTTTACCGAAAGGTGGAGGATGTTTGTGACCGTGTTTGAGGGGCTGTTCGCCGCGGGGAAGGGGGGGATGAAAAAGAGGAAAAATCTGTACAGACTGTATAGTTGATTGTTGGGAAGTATGTTTCCCGGGGTGTTTGTTCACTGTAACCATGCTTGTAATGAAATACATTTTAAAATAAAACATAATATTATTTTCTTTTTACCATTTGAAATTGATGAAGATTCTATTAATATACGAAGGATGTAAGCCTATTTGTGACACGAATAAAGATTATTATTATGACTAAGCATTTTCTGTAACTTATTCTGAAATATTAGGCGAGGGCAGCACGGTGGCACAGTGGTTAGCACTGCTGCCTCACGGGCCGAGGTCCCAGGTTCGATCCCCGTGTCTGCGTGGGTTTCTCCCCCCACAACCCAAAGATGTGCAGGGTAGGTGGATTGGCCACGCTAAATCGCCTCTTAATTGGGGAAAAAAAATAATTGGGTACTCTCAATTTTATTTTTAATGGAATATTCAGCGTGTATTAAATATATTCCCGTATCGGCCTCCCCGAACAGGCGCCGGAATGTGGCGACTAGGGGCTTTTCACAGTAACTTAATTGAAGCCTACTTTGTGACAATAAGTGATTATTGTTATTATTATATTCATGGGGGTCATGGTTAGCGAACAAGCCCAATTTCAACCTTGTGGCCCACTGAGGTGGAGGAGGACCTCTTGTGCGGCCCACTCACCAGCCTAGGTTGCCTCAGTCTCAATCGGAAGTCAGCACCTATGACAAAGAACAAAGAAGAGTACAGCACAGGAACAGGCCCTTCTGCCCTCCAAGCCTGCGCCGACCATGCTGCCCGACTAAACTACAATCTTCTACACTTCCGGGGTCCGTATCCTTCTATTCCCATCCTATTCATGTATTTGTCAAGATGCCCCTTAAACGTCACTTTCGTCCCTGCTTCCACCATCTCCTCCGGCAGCGAGTTCCAGGCACCCACTACCCTCTGTGTAAAAAACCTACCTCGTACATCTCCTCTAAACCTTGCCCCTCGCACCTTAAACCTACGCCCCTAGTAATTGACCCCTCTACCCTGGGGAAAAGCCTCTGACTATCCACTCTGTCTGTGCCCCTCATAATTTTGTATACCTCTATCAGGTCGCCCCTCAACCTCCTTAGTTTCAGTGAGAACAAACAAAGTTTATTCGACCTCTCCTCATAGCTAATGCCCTCCATACCAGGCAACATCCTGGTCAATCTCTTCTGCACCCTCTCTAAAGCCTCCACATCCTTCTGGTAGTGTGGCAACCAGAACTGAACACTATACTCCAGGTGTGGCCCAACTAATGTTCTATACAGCTGCAACATGACTTGCCAATTTTTATACTCAATGCCCCGTCCAATGAAGGCAAGCATGCCGTATGCCTGCTTGACTACCTTCTCCACCTGTGTTGCCCCTTTCAGTGACCTGTGAGCCTGCACACCAAGATCTCTCTGACTGTCAATACTCTTGAGGGTTCTACCATTCACTGTATATTTCCTACCTGTATTAGAACTTCCAAAATGCATAACCTTTTGCATTACATTTAACATTGCAACGCTCACTAGCGGGGGGGGGGGGGTGGGAGGGGGGAATTACTGGGTTGCTGCTGCTGGGGAGAGGGGGGAGCTGGTATGGGAGAGGATGGGCGGGGGGGCACCGCCTGGGGGAGATGCAGCTCCGTGGGAACCGGGTGAGGAGCTGGAAAAAGGTGATGGCTAATCGACAAGGGGGTGGGGGGGTAGGAAGCCCCCCAACTCGGCTGATCACGTGGAACGTGAGAGGGCTGAACGGGCCGATAAAGAGGGCACGGGTACTCGCACACCTTAAGAAACTTAAGGCAGATGTGGTTATGTTACAGGAAACGCACCTGAAACTGATAGACCAGGTTAGGCTACGCAAAGGATGGGTGGGGCAGGTGTTCCATTCGGGGCTAGATGCGAAAAACAGGGGGGTGGCTATATTAGTGGGGAAGCGGGTAATGTTCGAGGCAAAGACTATAGTGGCGGATAACGGGGGCAGATACGTGATGGTGAGTGGCAAACTACAGGGGGAGACGGTGGTTTTGGTAAACGTATATGCCCCGAACTGGGATGATGCCAATTTTATGAGGCGGATGCTAGGACGCATCCCAGACCTAGAGATGGGAAAGCTGATAATGGGGGGAGATTTTAATACGGTGTTGGAACCAGGGCTGGATAGGTCGAAGTCCAGGACTGGAAGGAGGCCGGCAGCAGCCAAGGTACTTAAAGATTTTATGGAGCAGATGGGAGGTGTAGACCCGTGGAGATTTAGCAGACCTAGGAGTAAGGAGTTCTCGTTTTTCTCCTATGTCCATAAAGTCTACTCGCGAATAGACTTTTTTGTGCTGGGTAGGGCATTGATCCCGAAGGTGAGGGGAACGGAGTATACGGCTATAGCCATTTCGGATCACGCTCCACACTGGGTGGACTTGGAGATAGGGGAGGAAACAGGAGGGCGCCCACCCTGGAGAATGGACATGGGACTAATGGCAGATGAGGGGGTGTGTCTAAGGGTGAGGGGGTGCATTGAAAAGTACTTGGAACTCAATGATAATGGGGAGGTCCAGGTGGGAGTGGTCTGGGAGGCGTTGAAGGCGGTGATTAGAGGGGAGCTGATATCAATAAGGGCACATAAAGGGAAGCAGGAGAGTAAGGAACGGGAGCGGTTGCTGCAAGAACTTTTGAGGGTGGACAGACAATATGCGGAAGCACCGGAGGAGGGACTGTACAGGGAAAGGCAAAGGCTACATGTAGAATTTGACTTGCTGACTACAGGCACTGCAGAGGCACAATGGAGGAAGGCACAGGGTGTACAGTACGAATATGGGGAGAAGGCGAGCAGGTTGCTGGCACACCAATTGAGGAAAAGGGGAGCAGCGAGGGAAATAGGGGGAGTGAGGGATGAGGAAGGAGAGATGGAGCGGGGAGCGGAGAGAGTGAATGGAGTGTTCAAGACATTTTATAAAAAATTATATGAAGCTCAACCCCCGGATGGGAGGGAGAGAATGATGGGCTTCTTGGATCGGCTGGAATTTCCCAAGGTGGAAGAGCAGGAAAGGGTGGGACTGGGAGCACAGATCGAGGTAGAAGAAGTGGTGAAAGGAATTAGGAGCATGCAGGCGGGAAAGGCCCCGGGACCGGATGGATTCCCAGTCGAATTCTATAGAAAATATGTGGACTTGCTCGCCCCGGTACTGACGAGGACCTTTAATGAGGCAAAGGAAAGGGGACAACTGCCCCCGACTATGTCTGAAGCAACGATATCGCTTCTCTTAAAGAAGGAAAAGGACCCGCTACAATGCGGGTCCTATAGACCTATTTCCCTCCTAAATGTAGATGCCAAGGTCATGGCCAAGGTAATGGCAATGAGAATAGAGGAATGTGTCCCGGGGGTGGTCCACGAGGACCAAACTGGGTTTGTGAAGGGGAGACAGCTGAACACGAATATACGGAGGTTGTTAGGGGTAATGATGATGGCCCCACCAGAGGGAGAAACGGAGATAGTAGTGGCGATGGATGCCGAGAAAGCATTTGATAGAGTGGAGTGGGAGGTGTTGAGGAGATTTGGTTTTGGAGAGGGGTATGTTAGATGGGTGCAGCTGTTGTATAGGGCCCCAGTGGTGAGCGTGGTCACGAATGGACGGGGATCTGCATATTTTCGGCTCCATAGAGGGACAAGGCAGGGATGCCCTCTGTCCCCATTATTGTTTGCACTGGCGATTGAGCCCCTGGCGATAGCGTTGAGGGGTTCCAAGAAGTGGAGGGGAGTACTTAGGGGAGGAGAAGAGCACCGGGTATCTTTGTATGCGGACGATTTGCTACTATACGTGGCGGACCCGGCGGAGGGGATGCCAGAAATAATGCGGATACTTGGGGAGTTTGGGGATTTTTCAGGGTATAAATTGAACATGGGGAAAAGTGAGTTGTTTGTGGTGCATCCAGGGGAGCAGAGTAGAGAAATAGAGGACCTACCGTTGAGGAAGGTAACAAGGGACTTTCGTTACCTGGGGATCCAGATAGCTAAGAATTGGGGCACATTGCATAGGTTAAATTTAACGCGGTTGGTGGAACAGATGGAGGAGGATTTCAAGAGATGGGATATGGTATCCCTGTCACTGGCAGGGAGGGTGCAGGCGGTTAAAATGGTGGTCCTCCCGAGATTCCTCTTTGTGTTTCAGTGCCTCCCGGTGGTGATCACGAAGGCTTTTTTTAAAAGGATTGAAAAGAGCATCATGGGTTTTGTGTGGGCCGGGAAGACCCCGAGAGTGAGGAAGGGATTCTTACAGCGTAGCAGGGCTGGGGGGGGCTGGCACTACCGAGCCTAAGTGAGTATTATTGGGCCGCTAATATTTCAATGGTGAGTAAGTGGATGGGAGAGGAGGAGGGAGCGGCGTGGAAGAGATTAGAGAGGGCGTCCTGTAGGGGGACTAGCCTACAGGCTATGGTGACAGCCCCATTGCCGTTCTCACCGAGGAACTACACCACAAGCCCCGGTGGTGGTGGCTACACTGAAGATTTGGGGACAGTGGAGACGGCATAGGGGAAAGCTGGAGCCTTGGGGGGGGTCCCCCGATAAGAAACAACCATAGGTTTGCCCCGGGCGGGAATGGATGGGGGATATGGAATGTGGCAAAGAGCAGGAATAACGCAACTGAAAGATCTGTTTGTGGATGGGAAGTTCGCGAGTCTGGGAGCGCTGACCGAGAAATATGGGTTGCCCCAAGGGAATGCATTCAGGTATATGCAACTGAGGGCTTTTGCGAGGCAACAGGTGAGGGAATTCCCGCAGCTCCCGACACAAGAGGTGCAGGACAGAGTGATCTCAAAGACATGGGTGGGGGATGGTAAGGTGTCAGATATATATAGGGAAATGAGGGACGAAGGGGGAGACTATGGTAGATGAACTAAAAGGGAAATGGGAAGAAGAGCTGGGGGAGGTGATCGAGGAGGGGTTGTGGGCAGATGCCCTAAGCAGGGTAAACTCATCGTCCTCGTGTGCCAGGCTAAGCCTGATTCAGTTTATGGTATTACACAGGGCACATATGACTGGAGCACGGCTCAGTAAATTTTTTGGGGTGGAGGATAGGTGTGCGAGGTGCTCGAGAAGCCCAGCGAATCATACCCATATGTTTTGGTCATGCCCGGCACTACAGGGGTTTTGGATGGGGGTGACAAAGGTGCTTTCAAAAGTAGTAGGAGTCCGGGTCGAACCAAGCTGGGGGGTGGCTATATTTGGGGTTGCACAAGAGCCGGGAGTGCAGGAGGCGAGAGAGGCCGATGTTTTGGCCTTTGCGTCCCTAGTAGCCCGGCGCAGGATATTGCTAATGTGGAAAGAAGCCAAGCCCCCGGGGGTGGAGACCTGGATAAATGACATGGCGGGGTTTATAAAGCTAGAGCGGATTAAGTTCGTCCTAAGGGGGTCGGCTCAAGGGTTCACCAGGCGGTGGCAACCGTTCGTCGAATACCTCGCAGAAAGATAGACGGAATGGGAAAAAGAAGGCAGCAGCAGCAGCCCAGGATCGGGGGTGGGGGGGGGAGGAGGAGGAACCAGAAGGACTCTCAGGGTTGTTAATATATACTGTATAGTATGTATAGGTCGTTGCTACAGATAATTATATATTGGACTGTTAAATTATATTTTTGGAGAGTGTTACTTGTGACAAGGCAGTTGCCAATTAGGGCTAGTTTTCATTTTTGTTATTTATTATTTATTCATTTTTTGTTTATAAAATAGGTCATTGTTATTTGTGTTGTTATAATATTGTGTAAAGGATGCACAATGTACTGTGTTGGTTGACCAAAAATTTTCAATAAAATATTTAATTTAAAAAAAACATTGCAACGCTCACTCCCAATGGGTCAAGCTTCCATGCCATTTTGAAATCGTTGGCCATCTCCGCTTCCACCAGCCTCGTGGGCAGTGAGATTCAGGCCATTACCACTTACCGAGTAAACAAATGTTCTTCCTCACATTTCCCCCACTCCCAACTACCTCACTGGCTCCAAACCTTAAATCTGCATTCCCCAGTCCTTGCAGTGGGTGGGACCAGCTTATTTTATGTGTGTGTAGCTGACCTAAAGCTGGCACAATCTCCTGCAGGGTTATCAAAATTCCTCTCGACCTCCTTTGCTCCAAGGGGAACAACCTCAGCCTCCCCAACCGGACCTGGGTACCTGTTTCAATCTGAAAATACGCAAGATAAATCTCTTCAACAAAGCTTTACTTACTCTCTGGGGCGCTGGAGTCGTCCTCGCAGTGGAAACCCAGGAGTCGCCGGGGTGGGTGATTTACACTCAAACAATGGACACTTTCCACTTTTACAGGTGTCTCAGGCCCCTCCCTGATATTCTGAGCAAGCATGACATCATCCAGAAGCTGACATCTCCCCTGCTGAATGATAATGAGGTGGGGGAGGGAATGAAGGAGGGAGCCAAGAACGGAGGCACACAAAACATGAAAATAGATCGGAGCAGGCAAATCGAGCATGGGGGGTGGGGGGGGGGGGGCTCTCTCGGAGGGCTTGCCCACTCCTTAACCGACTGCATCTTTCAAAGACTTCAGTTCAATTCTCAGTTCTCCTGACCAGCTAATTAACAGGAAACCCAGAAGGTGGCAGAAGATGAGGCAGGTTTCACGGGAGACTTCCTGCTGAAGTTGTTGACATCGTACAAGCACATTTCACGTTGAATCCCTTTGGACAAAAGCAATTTTCACTCCATTAATCCCCGGCTACAATTCGATCGAAGTCTCAGAGGCCTGAAGCATCGGCGGCGTTCGATATTCCCCTGCTTTGGAACCCATTCTACCTGCCAAACCTACAAGATCTTCTATTTGTGTCAACTTTCATTAAATTTTATTTATATTGTTATATCGCTGTTGGAACATAATAGAAAGGAGGAAAGGGAGACTTGTCTTCCATCGGTGTCTTTCCCAACTATGGGATGTCCCAAAGAAGCACTTTACACCCAATGAAGTGGTTTTGAATTGCAGTCACTGTTGTAATGTGGCAGATCTGCGCACAGAAGGATTCCACAAAAGTTGCGATGTCTGTTTGGTCATGTTTAGCAGAGGAAGAAATATAGGATAGGACCAGCGTGGAGAGCTTCCCTGCTCTTCTTCCGAATGAGATCCTGGCCCGGCCATCTGAGAGGGCAGGCAAGAGGCCCTGGTTTAGTGTCTCCATCCCAAAAGGTGGCACCTCCGACCATGCGGCACTCCCACGGCACTGGCATCTGGATTTTGTGTTCGGGTCTCCGGAGTCGGGACTTGACACGGAGACAAGAGTGAGACTCAGGCCCGGCTGACACCCATATGACTTAGATCTCACTGCAGGAAACACCGGGGAGATATACCCCCTTTGACCCCCATCCTATTGTCCTGTCCTGGTGCTGTAGCTGAAAAGACCGTACCCAGCCACTAGGAGGCACCAGTTTCTGTCCCGACCTGACCCGTTCTCGATCAGAAGCAAGTTTCCATTCTGTGCCCACCAGCAATCCCCCCCCCCCCCCCCCCCCCCCCCAAGATTTCCCCTCAAAGGCAAATGTTTGGCTATAAATCTCCAGCAGTCCCTTGCAGGGAAACTGCAGGGAACAGGCAGCCGGAAGGGATCATCAACTGTCCCTATATCAAATCTCAACACTGAGGCACAACGGTCGTCATGGCAACACTAGCCCCCCCCCCCCCCCCCCCCCGGAGACAGACACCTGATGGAGGCTTGTTTGCGCAGTCAGGCCACGTGACTAGTCTGCTGTGTAATACTCTGGCTTTTAACAGCGTTAACTCTTTAAGACCCAGATTTGTCCCAATCACATCTACTCAAGAGTAGGAATTTATCAACCTCTTGCTTGACATTAACATTTTAATAGATTAAAGGTGTCCGGGCCTCGGGGGAATTCAATATTGCTGCAAAGAGAGGCATGTAGCTGAAGCTTTGCATTTGGCACTCATCAGGGCAAACACAAGAATGCCAAATTTCAAACTATCACAACAATTTACATTGCAGGAGAAAAGTGTGCTGACTGTCATAATGAGATCTACGATGTCACATTGTTGAGATTGAGGCAGATTGCAGATTTATTTTATTTTTAAGAGCGAGATGTAGCAAATCTGGCAATAAGGGAGATGATGGTGTAGTGGTAATGTTGCTGGGCTAATAATGCCAAAGTCATAGGACTTAATGCTCTGGGGATAGGGGTTCAAATTCTGCTACTGGAATTTGAATTCAAGGAATACATTTGGAATTATAAAGCTAGTCTCGGTAATGGTGATCGTGACAACTATCAGCAACTGTTGTAAGAATCCATCTGGTTCACTGATGTCCCTTTAGGGAAGGAAATCTGCGGTCCTCACCCAGTCTGGCCTACATGTGACACAGCAATGTCGTTGACTCTTAACTGCTCTCAGCAATGGCCGAAGAACAAGCCACTCAGCTCAAGGGCGTTAGGGAAGGTCACAAATGCTGGTCCAGCAGCATCCCACAAAGGAATAATCATTTTTATTGACTATTTACCTTCCCTACTGTGCCCCAACTTATTGTCCCCTTCGTTGTTGCATAGTTCAACTAGTGTTGCCTGAGTCGAGACTTTAATCGACAAGGTGTTCAGATGGAGAGGTGACAATTAGCACAACTGTGCTCAATCCCATTGTGATCCCATGTGCAGGAATGGGCAGAACTCGCTGGGCAATGATCAGGCCCTGGCTCATTTTGCCCCCTTGAATTCTGCGCCTGTGGGATTCGGGCTTTTAGCCACAAGGGTCGGATTGGAGAAGCTCCTTGGGAACAAAGGAGGTTGAGGTGAGATTTGGGAGAGGTGCACAAGGTTATGACGGATTTAGATAAGCCAGACAAGGGGACGCTGTTCCCATTTGAGCTGGTCATGGGTTGAGAGCATAACCTGGGAGTGAGTACAGTCTTGCCCACTGGTGATGTACGAAAGGCGGCTAGAGTTCAGGGAAGCAGTATAGAGTTAGGTAAAGATATGCAAGAACTCGCCACGGCGCCCACTACCCTCTACTACAAATGGGGACCCTGTAAATCAGTAATGACAATAAAGATTCCTTGGCAAATTCTACATGGCTGCTTAATCATGTCTCCTCCCTGAAGGAAAAAATAGTAAAACTTGGGTATTGACTGGTACTGGTGCAAACTTCGCTTCTAGAATTTAAAACAGGACTGGAGTGTGGAGCAGTACCAGAGAGTTCCAGCTTGTACTGCATTTTCCTCATCCTGTGGTATCCCATATATTTATATATGTATAATGTATATACTTGATGCACGATCAATGACCACTAAAGCGAGGTTGTAGTCCAACTGAAGGCTTTAATCTAGATGTTTCCCCCAGCAGCACAGGTACAGAAAGAAGGCTGCTGGGGTGGCACGGGCTCTTATACCCCACCTTGCAGGGTGGAGCTACCATACAGCTTGACCAATAGGAAACATACAATATCTACCAATGGTGTTCCAGCATTACCAGGTACCGTAATACCTCTACACAGACTACCACATTCACCTCCTGTTAAAAAAAAAAGAGTCCGGCGGGGGTGGTTGCTTGATATAACATGGTAACGTGGTAGAAATTATAGTTATGGAGATACCATAATACCTCCGTACAGCGTTTTGTACCTATTTACAGATTCACAATTAATTATACACTTTAAAATGAAGCAATCAGTCGACCAGGGGCCCTGGTCGTCCTGTGTGATCGTCAAAGCTTCGATGGTGACGCCGGTGGAGGGTCGGGCCTCTGTGACTCTGGGAGCGTGGCAGCTTCAACACCCCTAGACGGCGCTGGTGGGGAAAATGGTTGACCTGGGAAAGGAGCGTCTGCGGGGTGCGTCGGTGGGTGGGGGGGGGCCGAGACAGGGCCGGTGGAAGGACCGATCCTCCTGTAAGGTGCACTGGTGGGAGGGAGGGTGGGACTGGTGGCTGGGGTGTGCGTGGGGATCCGGCAGGTGCCAGGTCTCGTAGGGGAGACCGTATCTTGTCGGCCGTCGGGATATGCCACGTAGGCGTACTGGGGGTTAGCGTGGAGAAGATGGATCCTCTCGACCAATGGGTCCGACTTGTGTGCCCGCACGTGTTTTCGGAGCACGATGGGTCTGGGAGCTGCCAGCCAGGTCGGGAGCGAGGTCCCAGAGGAGGACTTCCTGGGGAAGACAAGGAGACATTCGTGCGGTGTTTGGTTGGTCGTAGTACAAAGCAGTGACCGGAGGGAGTGGTGGGCATCCGGGAGGACTTCCTGCCAGCAGGAGACTGGGAGATTCCTGGACCGTAGGGCCAGTAGGACGGTCTTCCAGACCGTTCCATTCTCCCTCTCTATCTGTCCGTTACCCCGGGGGTTGTAACTGGTCGACCTGCTCGAGGCGATGCCCTTGCTGAGCAGGAATTGACGCAGTTCTTTGCTCATAAAGGAGGACCCCCTATCACTATGTATGTAAGCGGGAACCCAAACAGTGCGAAGATGCTATGGAGGGCCTTGATGACGATGGGTGCGGTCATGTCGGGGCAGGGGATGGTGAAAGGGAACCGAGAGTACTCGTCAATCACGTTCAGAAAGTACGTGTTGCGGTCGGTGGAGGGGAGGGGGCCTTTGAAGTCCATGCTGAGGTGTTCAAAGCGACAGGAAGCCTTTATCAGGTGCATTTTCTCTGGCTGGTAGAAGTGCGGTTTGCACTCCACGCAGATTTGGCAGACCCTGGTGGCTGTCCTGACCTCCTCGATGGAGTAGGGCAGGTTGCAAGTCTTGATAAAGTGGAAAAAGCGAGTGACCTCCGGGTGGCAGAGGTCCTCGTGGAGGGCTCGGAGGTGGTCCACTTGTGCGTTGGCACATGTGCCGCGGGACAGGGCATCAGGAGGCTCGTTTAGCTTCCCGGGACGATACAAGATCTCGTAGTTGTAGGTGGAGAGTTCGATCCTCCACCGCAAGATCGTATCGTTTTTTATCTTGCCCCACTGTGCATTATCGAACATAAAAGCAACCGACTGTTGGTCAGTGAGGAGAGTGAATCTCCTGCCGGCCAGGTAATGCCTCTAATGTCGCACAGCTTCTACTATGGCCTGGGCCTCCTTTTCGACTGAGGAGTGGCGGATTTCGGAAGCATGGAGGGTACGTGAGAAGAAGGCCACGGGTCTGCCCGCTTGGTTGAGGGTGGCCGCCAGAGCTACGTCAGACGCGTCGCTCTCGACCTGGAAGGGGAAGGACTCGTCGATGACGTGCATTGTGGCCTTTGCAATGTCTGCTTTGATGCGGCTGAAGGCCTGGTGGGCCTCTATCGACAGGGGAAAAGCTGTGGATTGGATCAGGGGATGGGCCTTGTCCGCATAGTTGGGGACCCACTGGGCATAGTAAGAGAAAAACACTAGGCAGCGCTTCAGGGCCTTGGAGCAGTGAGGGAGGGGGAACTCCACAAGGGGGCGCATGCATTCAGAGTCGGGGCCTATCACTCCATTTTGCACTACGTAGCCGAGGATGGCTAGGCGGTCGGTGCTAAACATGCATTTATCCTTGTTATACGCAAGGTTAAGGATCTTTGGGGTCTGGAGGAATTTTTGGAGGTTGGTGTCGTGGTCCTGCTGGTCATGGCCGCAGATGGTGACATTATCGATATACGGGAATGTTGCCCGTAAACCGTACCGGTCAACCATTCGGTCCATCTCACGCTGGAAGACCGAGACTCCGTTGGTGACACCGAAGGGAACCCTTAAGAAGTGATAGAGCCACCCATCTGCCTCAAAGGCAGTGTATTTGCGGTCGCTAGTGCGGATGGGGAGCTGGTGGTAGGCGGACTTAAGATCCACCATGGAGAAGACCTTGTAATGTGTGATCCTGTTTACCAGGTCGGATATGCGGGGGAGAGGGTAGGCATCCAGCTGCGAAAGCCTGTTGATGGTCTGACTGTAGTCGATGACCATCCTATGCTTCTCCCCGATCTTTACCACCACTACTTGAGCTCTCCAGAGACTGTTGCTAGCTTCAATGACTCCTTCCCTCAGTAGCCTTTGGACCTCTGACCTAATAAAGATCCGATCCTGGGCACTGTAGCGTCTGCTCCTGGTGGCGACGGGTTTGCAATCCGGGGTGAGGTTCGCAAACAGGGAAGGCGGATCGACCTTGAGGGTCGCGAGGCCGCAGACAGTGAGGGGGGTTATAGGGCCGCCGAATTTGAAAGTTAGACTTTGGCGATTACACTGGAAGTCTAAACCTAGGAGTGTGGCCGCGCAGAGGTGGGGAAGGACGTAGAGCCGGTAATTTTTAAACCCCCTTCCCTGGACTGTGAGGTTTGCGACACAAAACCCCTTTATCTCTACTGAGTGGGAACCGGAGGCCAAGGAAATGTTTTGATTAACGGGGTGGACGAGGAGAGAACAGCGCCTTACCGTGTCGGGGTGTATGAAGCTCTCCGTGCTCCCAGAGTCGATTAAGCAGGACGTCTCGTACCCGTTGATTAGTACTGTTGTTGTAGCAAAGAACAAAGAAACGTACAGCACAGGAACAGGCCCTTCGGCCCTCCAAGCCCGTGCCGACCATGCTGCCCAACTAAACTGCAATCTTCTACACTTCCTGGTTCCGTATCCCTGTATTCCCATCCTTTTCATGTATTTGTCAAGATGCCCATTAAATGTCACTGTCGTCCCTGCTTCCACCACCTCCTCCGGCAGCGAGTTCCAGGCACCCACTACCCTCTGTGTAAAAAACTTGCCTCGTACATCTACTCTAAACCTTGCCCCTCGCACCTTAAACCTATGCCCCCTAGTAATTGACCCCTCTACCCCGGGGAAAAGCCTCTGACTATCCACTCTGTCTATGCCCCTCATAATTTTGTAGACCTCTATCAGGTCGCCCCTCAACCTCCTTCGTTCCAGTGAGAACAAACCGAGTTATTCAACCGCTCCTCATAGCTAATGCCCTCCATACCAGGCAACATTCTGGTAAATCTCTTCTGCACCCTCTCTAAAGCCTTCACATCCTTCTGGTAGTGTGGCGACCAGAATTGAACACTATACTCCAAGTGTGGCCTAACTAAGGTTCTATACAGCTGCAACATGACTTGCCAATTCTTATACTCAATGCCCCGGCCAATGAAGGCAAGCATGCCGTATGCCTTCTTGACTACCTTCTCCACCTGTGTTGCCCCTTTCAGTGACCTGTGGACCTGTACTCCTGGATCTCTTTGACTTTCAATACTCTTGAGGGTTCTACCATTCACTGTATATTCCCTACCTGCATTAGACCTTCCAAAATGCATGACCTCACATTTGTCCGGATTAAACTCCATCTGCCATCTCTCCGCCCAAGTCTCCAAACAATCTAAATCCTGCTGTATCCTCTGACAGTCCTCATCGCTATCCGCAATTCCACCAACCTTTGTGTCGTCTGCAAACTTACTAATCAGACCAGTTACATTGGTCTCCAAATCATTTATATATACTACAAACAGCAAAGGTCCCAGCACTGATCCCTGTGGAACACCACTGGTCACAGCCCTCCAATTAGAAAAGCATCCTTCCATTGCTACTCTCTGCCTTCTATGACCTAGCCAGTTCTGTATCCACATTGCCAGCTCCCCCCGATCCCGTGTGACTTCACCTTTTGTACTAGTCTACCATGAGGGACCTAGTCAAAGGCCTTACTGAAGTCCATATAGACAACATCCACTGCCTTACCTGCATCAACCATCTTAGTGACCTCCTCGAAAAACTCTATCAAGTTAGTGAGACACGACCTCCCCTTCACAAAACCATGCTGCCTCTCACTAATATGTCCATTTGCTTCCAAATGGGAGCAGATCCTGTCTCGAAGAATTCTCTCCAGTAATTTCCCTACCACTGAAGTAAGGCTCACCGGCCTGTAGTTCCCGGGATTATCCTTGCTACCTTTCTTAAACAGAGGAAAAACATTGGCTATTCTCCAGTCCTCTGGGACAGCACCTGAAGACAGTGAGGATCCAAAGCAGTTGAGAGTGTTCGAGGTCGGGTCTGGTCCAGGGTCACTGAGGCTAATCGCAGCAGTTGAGTGTTCTCTTCGGGCGGTGTGCGGTCAGCTGAGCAGGGGTCCTGTGAGTCCATCCAAGATGGCGGCTCCCATTGGTCGCACATGGCTGGGGGTGCACAAAATGGCAGCGCCCATCCATTGAACGTGGCGTCCGCGGGAAAGATGGCGAAGCCCGGGGGCCGCACGGGGACCGTGGAGAGATTTGTGGTGGCGGTCCGCATTCACCGCCGGAGACCCCGGCGACCGCACGGGCCTGGCATACCACCACGAAGTGGCCCTTTTTACCGCATCCCTTCCAGGTGGATGCACGGGCCAGTCAGCGATGCCGGGGGTGCTTGGCCTGCCCACAAAAGTAGCAGCGGGGCCCCCCGGGGTTGCCAGGCCGCCTTGCAGCACAAGCTTGTGGGGGGATGTCTCGGGGTCGGCAGCGGAGGGGTTCCACGCTGCCCAGGGGGCTGCCGCACAGTCGGGAACGTAAGCGTCCTTTCTGGAGGCCACATCCAGGGAGCCTGCAAGGGCCCATGCCTCCTTGAAGCCTCGGGTGTCTTTTTCCAGCAATCGCTGGTGGATTTGGGAGGACAGCATACCTGCCACGAAAGCGTCCCGGATCAAGAGTTCTGTGTGGTCGCTCACCGAAGCATGCAGGCAGCTGCAGCTTCTCCCCAACACCAGGAGCGCACGGTAGAATTCTTCCAGCGATTCCCCAGGGATTTGTCGCCTCGTTGCTAGCAGATGTCGGGTGTAGACCTGGTTTACCGGGCGAATATAATGTCCTTTTAGCAGCTCCATTGCTGCATCAAAGTCGTCCGTGTCCTCGATGAGGGTGTAAATTTCCGGGCTCACCCTCGAGTGCAGGACTTGCAATTTCTGTTCTCACGAGGGTGCATTTTCGGCCGTTCCGAGATATCCTTTAAAACACGCCAGCCAGTGCTTGAAGGTTGCAGCTGAGTTCGCTGCGTGGGAGCTGAGTTGCAGACCCTCCGGCTTGATTCGGTTATTAATCTAGCTTATCAAATTGATGCACGTTCAATGACCACTAAAGTGAGGTTGAAAATGAAAATTGCTTATTGTCACGAGTAGACTTCAATGAAGTTACTGTGAAAAGCCCCTAGTCGCCACATTCCGGCGCCTGTTCGGGGAGGCTGGTACAGGAATTGAACCGTGCTGCTGGCCTTCCTTAAAAGCCAGCGATTTAGCCCAGTGAGCTAAACCAGCACCTTCTTGGTTGTAGTCCAACTGAAGGCTTTAATAAGCTAGATGTTTTCCCCAGCAGCTCAGGTGCAGACAGAAGGCTGCTAGGGCCGAACGGGCTCTTATACCCCGCCTTGCAGGGCGGAGCTACCATACAGTTTGACCAATAGGAAACATACAATATTGACCAATGGTGTTCCAGCATGACCAGGTACCGTAATACCTCTACACAGACTACCACAATACTTTAAGAAGTCTGACAACACCAGGTTAAAGTCCAACAGGTTTGTTTCGATGTCACTAGCTTTCGGAGCGCTGCTCCTTCCTCAGGCGAATGAAGAGGTATGTTCCAGAAACACATATATAGACAGATTCAAAGATGCCAAACAATGCTTGGAATGTGAGCATTAGCAGGTGATTAAATCTTTACAGATCCAGAGATGGGGTAACCCCATCTGTCGATATATATGTTTCTGGAGCATACCTCTTCATTCACCTGAGGAAGGAGCAGTGCTCCGAAAGCTAGTGACATCGAAACAAACCTGTTGGACTTTAACCTGGTGTTGTAAGACTTCGTACTGTGCTCACCCCAGTCCAACGCCGGCATCTCCACATCAATAATACTTTATGCCAATGATATAACAATATAAATCTAGGATAACTGTGTATCATGTATTGATGTGTGTTATTTACTGGATTTCTCCATCAGGTTGTTGTTGTTGTTGTAGTGGGGACCATTTTGGGGGACGGAGGCGGAACCTTAGTTCGGCGCGCCGGTTTCCGGGTGGGAGCGGAGGCGGCGGCGTGCAACCGGAAGTTTTGTCCGTCGTTAGAAACCAGTGACCGGCAGCATGGCAACGGTGAGGAAACAGCAGAATATTCCAGATCCCGGGAGCCGAGTCTCCCCCGTTCTGTTTGAATAGCCCCCCCCCCCCCCCCGTTCTGTTTGAATAGCCCCCCCCCCGTTCTGTTTGAATAACTCCCCCCCCCCGTTCTGTTTGAATAACCCCCCCCCCCCCCGTTCTGCTTAAATAGCCCCCCCCGTCCTGTTTGAATAGCCCCCCCGTTCTGTTTGAATAGCACCCCCAATCTGTTTGAATAACCCCCCCCATTTTGTTTGAATAGCCCCCCCGTTCTGTTTGAATAGCCCCCCCCCCGTTCTGTTTGAATAGCCCCCCCCGTTCTGTTTGAATAGCCCCCCCGTTCTGTTTGAATAGCACCCCCAATCTGTTTGAATAACCCCCCCCATTTTGTTTGAATAGCCCCCCCGTTCTGTTTGAATAGCCCCCCCGTTCTGTTTGAATAGCCCCCCCGTTCTGTTTGAATAGCCCCCCCCCCGTTCTGTTTGAATAGCCCCCCAACTCTGTTTGAATAGCCCCCCCACCCTGTTTGAGTAGCCCCCCCCACTCTGTTTGAATAGTCCCCCCCCATTCGGTTTGAATAACCCCCCCCCATTCGGTTTGAATAACCCCCCCCCATTCGGATTGAAAAGCCCCCCCTCGTTCTGTTTGAATAGCCCCCCCACTCTGTTTGAATAGCCCCCCCCTGTTCTATTTGAATAACCCCCCCACTCTGTTTGAATAGCCCCCCCACTCTGTTTGAATAGCCCCCCTCACTCTGTTTGAATAGCCCCCCCATTCTGTTTGAATAGCCCCCCCATTCTGTTTGAATAGCCCCCCCATTCTGTTTGAATAACCCCCCATTCTGTTTGAATAGCCCCCCCCATTCTGTTTGAGTATCCCGCCCCTCTGTTTGAATAGCCCCCCCCATTCTGTTTGAATAGCCCCCCTCACTCTGTTTGAATAGCCCCCCCATTCTGTTTGAATAGCCCCCCATTCTGTTTGAATAGCCCCCCCCTCTGTTTGAATAGCCCCCCCTTCTGTTTGAATAGCCCCCCCCACTCTGTTTGAGTATCCCACACCTCTGTTTGAATAGCCCCCCCCCATTCTGTTTGAATAGCCCCCCCATTCTGTTTGAATAGCCCCCCCATTCTGTTTGAATAGCCCCCCATTCTGTTTGAATAGCCCCCCCTCTGTTTGAATAGCACCCCCCCACTCTGTTTCAGTAGCCCACCCCTCTGTTTCAATAGCCCCCCTATTCTGTTTGAATAGCCCCCCCCCCGTTCTGTTTGAATAGCCCCCCCCCCGTTCTGTTTGAATAGCCCCCCCCCCGTTCTGTTTGAATAGCCCCCCCGTTCTGTTTGAATAGCCCCCCCCCCGTTCTGTTTGAATAGCCCCCCCCCCCGTTCTGTTTGAATAGCCCCCCCGTTCTGTTTGAATAGCCCCCCCGTTCTGTTTGAATAGCACCCCCGTTCTGTTTGAATAGCACCCCCAATCTGTTTGAATAACCCCCCCATTTTGTTTGAATAGCCCCCCCCGTTCTGTTTGAATAGCCCCCCCGTTCTGTTTGAATAGCCCCCCCGTTCTGTTTGAATAGCCCCCCCGTTCTGTTTGAATAGCCCCCCCCCCCCCCCGTTCTGTTTGAATAGCCCCCCCACTCTGTTTGTATAGCCCCCCCATTCGGTTTGAATAACCCCCCCATTCTGTTTGAATAGCCCCCCCATTCGGTTTAAATAACTCCCCCATTCTGTTTGAAAAGCCCCCCCCTGTTCTGTTTGAATAGCCCCCCCCATTCGGTTTGAATAGCCCCCCCATTCTGTTTGAATAGCCCCCCCATTCGGTTTAAATAACCCCCCCTTTCGGTTTAAATAACCCCCCCCATTCTGTTTGAAAAGCCCCCCCCTGTTCTGTTTGAATAACCCCCCCATTCGGTTTGAATAACCCCCCCATTCGGTTTGAATAGCCCCCCCCCCCCGTTCTGTTTGAATAGCCCCCCCCGTTCTGTTTGAATAGCCCCACCGTTCTGTTTGAATAGCCCCCCCCCGTTCTGTTTGAATAGCCCCCCCCCGTTCTGTTTGAATAGCCCCCCCCCGTTCTGTTTGAATAGCCCCCCCCCCACTCTGTTTGAATAGCCCCCCCCCGTTCTGTTTGAATAGCCCCCCCCGTTCTGTTTGAATAGCCCCCCCCGTTCTGTTTGAATAGCCCCCCCTGTTCTGTTTGAATAGCCCCCCACGTTCTGTTTGAATAGCCCCCCCCGTTCTGTTTGAATAGCCCCCCCCGTTCTGTTTGAATAGCCCCCCCCGTTCTGTTTGAATAGCCCCCCGTTCTGTTTGAATAGCCCCCCCACTCTGTTTGAATAGCCCCCCGTTCTGTTTGAATAGCCCCCCCACACCGTTCGGTTTGAATAGCGCCCCCCCGTTCTGTTTGAATAGCCCCCCATTCAGTTTGGATAGCCTCCCCCCGTTCTGTTTGAATAGCCCCCCCCCCCCGTTCTGTTTGAATAGCGCCCCCCATTCTGTTTGAATAGCCCCCCCCCCGTTCTGTTTGAATAGCCCCACCCCCCCCGTTCTGTTTGAATAGCCCCCCCCCCCCCGTTCTGTTTGAATAGCCCCCCCACTCTGTTTGAATAGCCCCCCCGTTCTGTTTGAATAGCCCCCCCACACCGTTCGGTTTGAATAGCGACCCCCCCCGTTCTGTTTGAATGGCCCCTCATTCAGTTTGGATAGCCCCCCCCCCCGTTCTGTTTGAATAGCCCCACCCCCCCGTTCTGTTTGAATAGCGCCCCCCATTCTGTTTGAATACACCCCCCCCCCCCGTTCTGTTTGAATAGCCAACCCCGTTCTGTTTGAATAGCCCCCCCCCGTTCTGTTTGAATAGCCCCCCTGTTCTGTTTGAATAGCCCCCCCCCGTTCTGTTTGAATAGCCCCCCCCCCCCCGTTCTGTTTGAATAACCCCCCCGTTCTGTTTGAATAGCCCCCCCCCGTTCTGTTTGAATAGCCCCCCCCCGTTCTGTTTGAATAGCCCCCCCACTCTGTTTGAGTAGACCCCCACTCTGTTTGAGTAGACCCCCACTCTGTTTGAATAGCCCCCCCCCCCCCACCGTTCGGCTTGAATAGCCCCCCCCCGTTCTGTTTGAATAGCCCCCCCCCCGTTCTGTTTGAATAGCCCCCCCCCATTCAGTTTGAATAGCCCCCCCGTTCTGTTTGAATAGCCCCCCCGTTCTGTATGAATCCCCCCCCCGTTCTGTTTGAATAACCCCCTCCCGTTCTGTTTGAATAGCCCCCCCCGTTCTCTTTGAATAGCCCCCCCCCGTTCTCTTTGAATAGCCCCCCCATTCAGTTTGAATAGCCCCCCCCACCGTTCTGTTTGAATAGCCCCCCACTCTGTTTGAATAGCCCCCCTCCCACCGTTCGGCTTGAATAGCCCCCCCCCGTTCTGTTTGAATAGCCCCCCCCATTCAGTTTGAATAGCCCCCCCGTTCTGTTTGAATAGCCCCCCCGTTCTGTATGAATCCCCCCCCCCGTTCTGTTTGAATAACCCCCTCCCGTTCTGTTTGAATAACCCCCTCCCGTTCTGTTTGAATAGCCCCCCCCGTTCTCTTTGAATAGCCCCCCCATTCAGTTTGAATAGCCCCCCGTTCTGTTTGAATAGCCCCCCCATTCTGTTTGAATAGCCCCCCCATTCTGTTTGAATAGCCCCCCCATTCTGTTTGAATAACCCCCCCATTCTGTTTGAATAGCCCCCCCCACTCTGTTTGAATAACCACCCCGATTCTGTTTGAATAGCCCCCCCGTTCTGTTTGAATAGCCCCCCACTCTGTTTGAATAGCCCCCCCATTCTGTTTGAATAGCCCCCCCGTTCTGTTTGAATAGCCCCCCCATTCTGTTTGAATAGCCCCCCCACTCTGAATAGCCCCCCCATTCTGTTTGAATAGCCCCCCCCCTCTGTTTGAGTAGCGCCCCCTCTGTTTGAATAGCCCCCCCCCACTCTGTTTGAATAGCCCCCCCCACTCTGTTTGAATAGCCCCCCCCACTCTGTTTGAATAGCCCCCCCCGTTCTGTTTGAATAGTCCACCCCCATCTGTTTGAGTAGCCCCCCCCCATTCTGTTTGAATAGCCCCCCCCCCATTCTGTTTGAATAGCCCCCCCCCCCATTCTGTTTGAATTGCCCCCCCGTTCTGTTTGAATTGCCCCCCCCATTCTGTTTGAATAACCCCCCCCCCCATTCTGTCTGAAGAGCTTGTGCCCGGGCTTTCGTAGCTCCGTGTTGGGAGAGCTACTCGCCACACCAGGCAGCAGCCTGTGATTAGTCTGACTCGTTCTCGTGAGCCACGTTAAGGCTGTTCAGTTGCTCCATTGCGGCCGTTCAACCGTCTTGTCTGGCCTCCAGCGCTAGACTCAGCTCCAATCTGGGAGAAGCAGCATGGCGGCTGGGACACGAGGGACAGAAAACAGCCACAATGAAATAAATTAAACAGCCATCCTTCAATCTGGACTGCGCCAACCAGTAGGTTTTGATGAAACTAATTCATTTTGGTCTGAAGAAGTCACCATGTTGACATCGGGAACGCCATTCCCGTTTCCCATCAACAGTGTGGTCATTGCAAAGCAACAAGTGGTGAACAATGTTGCTGCTGTTGCAAGCCACAGCCAGCAATATTGTATTAGCTGAAACAAGAGAAACAGTAGCTGCTGCCCATTTATAAGACCGATTCTGTTGGTAAGAGACCGGTATTAAAAGACTGAAGAAGGATGTTGATGGACACAGTTGCTTTACATCTTCATTTAATTCACAACACTTGTTGAAGTTACAAGCGTTACCCCTGCACAGTTCATTTTGTGCCATTGTTCAAACTTGTGTCCCTTTTTCAGCATATTACATGGATCTATATTGTTTTTCAGACCACCGCAACGAAGGTTCCTGAAGTCAGGGATGTCACCAGGATAGAGAGAATCGGTAGGCTCTTTTTAATTTCTTACCTCTAATGCTGGGTTGAAGATTCCCACTCCCATCCCCCCCACCTTCTACCAGACCCCCAACAATCAACCCAGCAGCATTCCCGACTTGTCTCCCGATAGGAATCAACACAACATTCCAATCTGGGTTCATCTTGTCTGGTTCGCTATCACATCGGGTGGAGCTTTTACCCCTTGAGACGCTGGGGGGCGAAGCTCTTGATCTATTTCAAATTAAACTGCACTTTAGAAGCACGTCTTTTTTTTTTTAGAAATATTTTTATTCAAATTTTTACATATTTTCAACAAATTACAGAAAAAAGAAAAACAAAGGACACATAAATAAACATCTTACAACTACCTCACGAATTCCCCCAATATACAAACCCCCCATTAAGCAATAATAAACACAGTAGAAAACACAAAGTACACCCCCCCCTCCCCCTCTCTGGGTTGCTGCTGCTGCTGACCACCTCCTAACACTCCGCTAGAAAGTCTAGGAACGGTTGCCACCGCCTGAAGAACCCTTGCACAGGCCCTCTCAAGGCAAATTTTACCCTCTCCAATTTAATGAACCCTGCCATGTCGCTGATCCAGGCTTCCACGCTTGGGGGCCTCGCATCCTTCCACTGTAGCAGAATCCTCCGCCGGGCTACCAGGGGCTCAAAGGCCAGAATACCGGCCTCTTTCGCCTCCTGCACTCCCGGCTCGTCCGATACCCCAAATAGTGCTAACCCCCCCAGCTCAGCTTAACCTGGGTGTTCACCACCTTAGAATGAGAATGACTAGAGCGAGGGTAGGTCCAATCAAGGACAGTAGCGGGAGATTGTGTATTGAGGCTGAAGAGATAGGAGAGGTCTTGAATGAGTACTTTTCTTCTGTATTTACAAATGAGAGGGGCGATATTGTTGGAGAGGACAGTGTGAAACACATTGGTAAGCTCGAGGAAATACTTGTTAGGAAGGAAGATGTGTTGGGCATTTTGAAAAACTTGAGGATAGACAAGTCCCCCGGGCCTGACGGGATATATCCAAGGATTCTATGGGAAGCAAGAGATGAAATTGCAGAGCCGTTGGCAATTATCTTTTCATCCTCACTGTCAACAGGGGTGGTACCAGGGGATTGGAGAGTGGCGAATGTCGTGCCCCTGTTCAAAAAAGGAACTAGGGATAACCCTGGGAATTACAGGCCAGTTAGTCTTACTTCGGTGGTAGGCAAAGTAATGGAAAGGGTACTGAAGGATAGGATTTCTGAGCATCTGGAAAGACACTGCTTGATTAGGGATAGTCAGCACGGATTTGTGAGCGGTAGGTCTTGCCTAACAAATCTTATTGAATTCTTTGAGGAGGTGACCAAGCATGTGGATGAAGGTAAAGCAGTGGATGTAGTGTACATGGATTTTAGTAAGGCATTTGATAAAGTTCCCCATGGTAGGCTTATGCAGAAAGTAAGGAGGCATGGGATAGTGGGAAATTTGGCCAGTTGGATAACAAACTGGCTAACCGATAGAAGTCAGAGAGTGGTGGTGGATGGCAAATATTCAGCCTGGATCCCAGTTACCAGTGGCGTGCCGCAGGGATCAGTTCTGGGTCCTCTGCTGTTTGTGATTTTCATTAATGACTTGGATGAGGGAGTTGAAGGGTGGGTCAGTAAATTTGCAGACGATACGAAGATTGGTGGAGTTGTGGATAGTGAGGAGGGCTGTTGTCGGCTGCAAAGAGACATAGATAGGATGCAGAGCTGGGCTGAGAAGTGGCAGATGGAGTTTAACCCTGAAAAGTGTGAGGTTGTCCATTTTGGAAGGACAAATATGAATGCGGAATACAGGGTTAACGGTAGAGTTCTTGGCAATGTGGAGGAGCAGAGAGATCTTGGGGTCTATGTTCATACATCTTTGAAAGTTGCCACTCAAGTGGATAAAGCTGTGAAGAAGGCCTATGGTGTGCTCGCGTTCATTAACAGAGGGATTGAATTTAAGAGCCGTGAGGTGATGATGCAGCTGTACAAAACTTTGGTAAGGCCACATTTGGAGTACTGTGTACAGTTCTGGTCGCCTCATTTTAGGAAGGATGTGGAAGCTCTGGAAAAGGTGCAAAGAAGATTTACCAGGATGTTGCCTGGAATGGAGAGTAGGTCTTATGAGGAAAGGTTGAGGGTGCTAGGCCTTTTCTCATTAGAGCGGAGAAGGATGAGGGGCGACTTGATAGAGGTTTATAAGATGATCAGGGGAATAGATAGAGTAGACAGTCAGAGACTTTTTCCCCGGGTGGAACACACCATTACAAGGGGACATAAATTTAAGGTGAAAGGTGGAAGATATAGGAGGGATATCAGAGGTAGGTTCTTTACCCAGAGAGTAGTGGGGGCATGGAATGCACTGCCTGTGGAAGTAGTTGAGTCGGAAACATTAGGGACCTTCAAGCAGCTATTGGATAGGTACATGGATTACGGTAAAATGATATAGTGTAGATTTATTTGTTCTTAAGGGCAGCAGCACGGTAGCATTGTGGATAGCACAATTGCTTCACAGCTCCATGGTCCCAGGTTCGATTCCGGCTTGGGTCATTGTCTGTGCGGAGTCTGCACGTCCTCCCCGTGTCTGCGTGGGTTTCCTCCGGGTGCTCCGGTTTCCTCCCACAGTCCAAAGATGTGCGGGTTAGGTGAATTGGCCAATGATAAATTGCCCTTAATGTCCAAATTGCCCTTGGTGTTGGGTGGAGGTGTTGAGTTTGGGTAGGGTGCTCTTTCCAAGAGCCGGTGCAGACTCAAAGGGCCGAATGGCCTCCTTCTGCACTGTAAATTCAATGATAATCTATGATTAATCTAGGACAAAGGTTCGGCACAACATCGTGGGCCGAAGGGCCTGTTCCTGTTCTGTGCTGTATTTTCTATGTTCAATGTTCTAGACACCGTCCTCGCAATACCCATCCAGAACCCATCCAGTGCCGGGCACGCCCAGAACATGTGGGTATGATTTGCTGGGCTCCACGAGCACCTCCCACACCTGTCTTCCACCCCAAATAACCTGCTCAGCCTCACCCCTGTCATATGCGCTCTGTGAAGAACCTTAAATTGTATCAGGCTAAACCTGGCGCAAGTGGAGGAAGAATTAACCCTACCCAGGGCGTCCGCCCACGTACCCTCGTCTATCTCCTCCCCCAAGCTCCTCCTCCCATTTACCCTTTAGCTCCTCCACTGAGGTCTCCTCCTCCTGCATCTCCTGGAAGATCGCCGAGACCCTGCCGTCTCCAACCCACACCCCCGAGAGCACCCTATCCTGGATCTTGAGTGCTAGAAGCAGCGGGAACTCCCTCACCTGCCGTCTAACAAACTCCCTTATCTGCATGTACCTGAAGGCATTTCCGGGGGGAAGCCCGAATGTTTCCTCCAGCGCCCCAAGGCTCGCAAACGTCCCATCTAAAAACAGGTCCCCCATCCTTCTAATTCCTACCCTATGCCAGCCCAGGAACCCTCCATCCATTCTCCCTGGGACGAACCGATGGTTCTCCCGGATCGGGGACCAAACCAAAGCCTCTAGCTCACCCCTGTGGCGCCTCCACTGCCCCCAAATTTTCAAAGTCGCCGCCACCACCGGACTCGTGGTGTACCTAGTCGGCGGGAGCGGCAGCGGTGCTGTCACCAGTGCTCCCAGACTCGTGCCCACACAGGACGCCATCTCCAGCCTCTTCCACGCCGCCCCCTCCCCCTCCATTACCCACTTGCGTATCATCGCCACATTGGCAGCCCAGTAATACCCACACAGATTAGGTAACACTAACCCTCCTCTGTCCCTACTCCGATCCAGAAACACCCTTCTCACCCTCGGGGTCTTTTTCGCCCACACGAATCCCATGATGCTCCTACTGACCTGCTTTAAAAAGGCCTTGGGGATTAGGATGGGGTGGCACAGGAATATAAAAGGAACCTCGGGAGCACCGTCATCTTCACCGACTGTACACTACCCGCCAAGGAGAGTGGCAGCATATCCCACCTTTTAAACTCCTCCTCCATCTGCTCCACCAGCCTCGTCAAGTTGAGCTTGTGTAGGGTCCCCCAGCTCCTGGCCACCTGGATTCCCAGATACCGAAAACTCCTTTCCGCCCTCTTCAGTGGAACCTCGTCTATCCCCCTTCCCTGGTCCCCTGGGTGTACCATGAAGAGCTCACTCTTCCCCATGTTGAGCTTATACCCGGAAAAGTCCCCAAACTCCCTGAGGATCCGCATCACCTCCGAATCCCACCCACTGGGTCCGCCACATACAGTAACAGGTCATCGGCATACAACGAAACCCGGTGTTCCTCTCCCCCCTAGCTCCAGCTCTACCCAATGTGGGGCATGGTCTGAGATGGCCTATATGACCCACACTGTAATGGGTCCTTGTCCCGCTTCAAGATCAGCGAGATCAGCACCCTGGACATTATCGGGGGTAGCCCCCCCCCCCCCCCTCCCCCCCCCCCTCTTTGCCTCATTGAAATTCCTCACTAATAGAGGGCCCAGAAGGTCCATGTACATCCGGTAAAATTCCACCGGGTGCCTTCCCCGCCTGTATACTCCCCAGCCCCTTAGTCAGCTCCTCCAGCCCTACACCGGTGCCCCAAGCCCAGCCACCTGCTGCTCCTCCACCCTTGGGAGCATCAGTCGATCCAAAAATCGACGCATCCCCCCTCCTCCGTCGGGCGCTCAGACCTATACAGCCCCTCATAAAAGTCTCTAAACACCCCATTTATTCCCACCGCACTCCGCACTGTGTTCCCCCATTCATCCCTAACTCCCGCAATCTCCCTCGTTGCCTCCCGCTTCCGAAGCTGGTGTGCCAACATCATGCTAGCCTTCTCCCCATACTCATACACTGCCCCTTGCGCTTTCCTCCACTGCACCTCTGTCTTCTTGGTGGTCAACAGGTCGAACTCGGCCTGGAGGCTTCATCGCTCCTTGAGTAGTCCCTCCTCGGGGACCTCTGCATACCTCCTATCCACCCTTAAAATCTCCCCCACCAATCTCTCCCGCTCTCTCCTC
This sequence comes from Scyliorhinus torazame, assembly GCF_047496885.1. Taxonomy (NCBI): domain Eukaryota; kingdom Metazoa; phylum Chordata; class Chondrichthyes; order Carcharhiniformes; family Scyliorhinidae; genus Scyliorhinus; species Scyliorhinus torazame. The sequence goes on from NC_092735.1 coordinate 30,191,059, forward strand.
TCCTTCCCCTTGTGGGCCCTAGTGGAGATTAACTCTCCCATAATCACCGCCTTCAGCACCTCCCAGACCACCCCCACCTGCACCTCCCCATTATCGTTCGCCTCTAGATAGCTTTCAATACACCCCGGATCCGCCCGCTCACTTCCACATCCATCAGCAAGCCCACATCCAGGCGCCACAGCGGGCGCTGGTCCCTCTCCTCCCCTAGCTCCAGCTCTACCCAATGCGGGGCATGGTCTGAGATGGCTATGGCCGAATACTCTGTGCCCTCCACCCTCAGAATTAATGCCCTGCTCATAACGAAGAAGTCTATCTGAGCGTAGGCTTTATGGACGTGGGGAAAAACAGAAAACTCCCTGGCCCCCGGCCTGACAAACCTCCATGGGTCCACTCCTCCCATCTGGTCCATAAACCCCCTCAGCACCCAGGCCGTCGCCGGCCTCTTACCCATCCTGGACCTGGAGCAGTCCAATGCTGGATCCAGTACCGTGTTGAAGTTCCCCCCCCCCCATTATCAAGCTCTCTGCCTCCAGGTCCGGAATCCGGCCCAACATGCGCCGCATAAATCCAGCATCGCCCCAATTCGGGGCATATACATTCACTAATACCACCCGCACCCCCTGCAGCTTGCCACTCACCATCACATACCTACCTCCATTGTCTGCCACGATGTTCAGCGCCTCAAACGACACCCGCTTCCCCACCAAAATCGCCACCCCTCGATTCTTTGCGTCCAACCCCGAGTGGAAAACCTGCCCTACCCACCCCTTTCTCAGCCTAACCTGATCTGCCACCCTCAAATGCGTCTCCTGGAGCATAACAACATCTGCCTTCAGCCCCTTCAGGTGGGCGAACACTCGGGCCAACTTGACCGGCCCGTTGAGGCCTCTCACATTCCAAGTTATCAGCCGGATCAGGGGGCTCTCTCTCCCCCCCCCCCCCCCCCCCGCCGATTAGCCATCCCCTTTTCTAGGCCAGCCACGTGCCCGCGCCCCCGCACTCTCCATTCACCCCAGCAGCAGACCCCTGCCCCGATTCTCTCTCCGGGCTCCAGCTCACCTTTGGCCAATGCAGCAGCAACCCAGTTACCCCCCAACCACCAAGCTAGGTCCCCCCCTAGCTGCATTGCTCACCCCATAGCACCCCCGTAAGTCAGCTGACTCCTGACCCCAGCCACTCCCGCCACTCCATCGACCCCCCAATGTGATAGTCTCTCCCCCCCGGTCCATCAGCGGGCGCTCCTCTCCAACACCGCCCTTCCCCCCCGGCCCTGCTCCCTTCCTTCCCTAGCGCGGGATAAAGGCTGCGCTTTCCATCAGACCGGCCCCGCCCTCCCTGGTGCATCTCCCTTTTGCGGCCTAATCACAGCTCCCCACCTCGGGCCTCCCATCTCCTCTCCCCCCAACGGGGCCCCGTCCTTCCAACCACCGACGCCCACACTCTCACAGAACCCCCACTTCGAACCATTTCACCCTACCCCACCCAGCACCCAAGGAAACAATACAGAACAGAATAGAACATCCCCCAAAGCACAGTAACCACAGTAGCCCCCCGCGACCTCCCCTCACAACCGATCCTCAGTCCGTGTCCAACGTTTCGGCCTGAATTAAGGTCCACGCCTCCTCTGGCGTCTCAAAGTAATGGCGCCGGTCCTTAAACGTGACCCACAGTTGGCCCGGCTGCAGCATCCCGAATTTCACCCCCTTCCGATGCAGAACCGCCTGAGCCCAGTTGTACCCGGCCCTCTTCTTGGCCACCTCCATGCTTCAGTCCTGGTATATACGGACCTCTGCGTTCTCCCACCTGCTGCTCCGCTCTTTTTCTGCCCATCTTAGGACACACTCTCTGTCCACCAATACCGCCCGCGGCGGCTCGTTAGACTTGGGCCTCCTCGCCAGGACTCGGTGGGCCCCATCCAGCTCCAGGGGCCTCGGGAAGGCACCCACGCCCATCAACGTGTTCAGCATCGTGACCACATATGCTCCAGCATCCCACCCCTCCACTCCCTCCGGGAGACCCAGAATCCGCAGATTCTTCCTCCACGACCGATTCTCCATGTCCTCGAACTTCTGCCATTTCTTATGCAGCGCCTCGTGCGCCTCCACCTTCACCGCCAGGCCCAATATCTCGTCCTCATTCTCCGAGGCCTTCTGCCGCTCCTCCCTGATCGCTGCCCCTTGGGCCTTCTGGGTCTCGACCAGCTTGTCGATCGAAGCCTTCATCGGCTCCAGCAGCTCTGCTTTCAATTCCGTGAAGCAGCGCTTGAGAAACTCCTGCTGCTCTTGCGCCCACGCTGCCTGGTCTCCACCCGCCACCATCTTGGCTTTCCTCCCTCGCACTTTTCGCTGCACTTGAATTACATTTTTCACCGCTCCACTCCTGGTCTAATCCATACCGTGCCGGGGAAATCGTACTGACACCTTCCCACACTGGGAACCATCGAACAAATGCCGCTGGGGCCCCTCAAAAGAGCCCAAAAGTCAGTTTCTGGCGGGAGCTGCCGAACGTGCGACTTAGCTCAGCATAGCCGCAACCGGAAGTGAGAAGCACGTCTTCAGTTAGTCAACATCAGTTAGTCAACATCAATTGAATGATCATAATGAATGGCGGAACAGGCTTGAAAGGCTGAATGGCCTTGTCCTGCTCCTATTTTCTATATTTCAAGACCTCAGTGAAATTCCTGAATATGACATGACTGTTGGCCCAAGGAGTTGAACTCGCAGGTTTTGACCTAACTTTCATCTTTCCACTTTCTACAGGTGCCCATTCGCACATCCGTGGCTTGGGACTCGATGATGCCTTGGAACCTCGACAGGTACAGTACAGAGGCACTAAGCGGCGGTCCTGGGACTGGAGGGAATCACGTTATTTCTTGCAGTAGCGGAGATGACTTGAGTTTGATAAGATGCAGGGCAGCACGGTAGCACAGTGGTTATCACTGTTGCTTCACAGCTCCAGAGTCCCAGGTTCGATTCCTGGCTTAGGTCACTGTCTCTGTGGAGTCTGCACGTTGTCCCCATGTTTGCATGGGTTTCCTGCGGGTGCTCCGGTTTCCTCCCACAAGTCCTGAAAGACGCGCTATTAGGTGAACTGGACATTCTAAATTCTCCCTCTGTGTACCCGAACAGGCGCCGGAATGTGGCGACTAGGGGCTTTTCACAGTAACTTCATTGCAGTGTTAATGCAAGCCTACTTGTGACAGTAAAGATTATTAGATGCTGGGCCTTCAAACTAGACCACCCCCCAGCACATTTCCTCTGCAAGTTTCTTTCCCGATGGTTCAAGTTGCGTACTGTTCCATCGGTGCTGGCGCTGTTTCCTATTCCAAATGGCCATTCTTGGAGCAGTGTGTGTTTTAGGCAGCCTGCTTAACTCTTGGGCTCTTCATGGTCAAATCCAATGTTGACTCGCATTTACTTTCTGGTAGAGGTCACTGGTTAGCCATCAGTGGCAAAGAGCCCTTCTCTGTTGATTTATTAAGCCCTGTGCGCATCAGGTTGGCCTATATTGTGTGCTGTGAATGTTTCCTTGTTGAAATATCACTCGTTCTCTCTCATCAGGTCTCACAGGGGATGGTAGGACAGCTGAGTGCTCGTCGGGCTGCTGGGGTCATTCTCGAGATGATTAAAGAGGGAAAGATTGCTGGGAGAGCAGTACTCATTGCTGGCCAGCCGGGAACAGGGAAAACCGCCATTGCGATGGGTATGTGATCCTTTTCAGGATGTAATCATGGGACGCAGGAGGCAACTTTAATTTGTTTTGTAGTGGTTCAGCAATACCTACATTTATAGAGTGCCTGATACAATCTCAGAAGCATCTCGAAACACTTCGCATATGATAGCTCCTCTTTTCATATAAATCTGCAATCCTTCCAGAACTGGATGCAACTACCTCTTGAATGATGCCTGAGTTTGTACCCAGCTTACCTGGAGATCATTCCAGGCATTTACTATCCTGTATAAAGAAGGTGTTCCTGGTCATTATGCTCACATCCAACTGTTATGGTTTCACTTGAATTAATGCTCGGGATTAACGGTTTCACTTTCTGTCTTGCGTAGTTCTACGACATCCATTCAAAGAGTTGACCCGTGTGGCGAGCCTCCAGTGAGTTTTCTATTTATAATTGAAAGCGTATTCTTGATTCTGCAGGGATGGCTCAAGCTCTAGGGCAGGACACTCCATTCACAGCTATCGCGGGCAGTGAAATCTTCTCTCTGGAAATGAGCAAAACAGAAGCGCTGACCCAGGCTTTCCGCCGATCCATTGGTGTCCGCATCAAGTCAGTATGGCCTATCTTGCTTGTCACAGTCTTTTGTTTAATATAATGTTATGCTCTCCCCATTGCAGTCTTTGTTTTATCTCTTAACTCTTAACTACCGGGGCAGCACGGTAGCATAGTGGTTAGCACAATTGCTTCATAGCTCCAGAGTCCCAGGTTCGATTCCCGCCTTGGGTCACTGTCTGCATGTTCTCCTCGTGTCTGCGTGGGTTTCCTCCGGGTGCTCCGGTTTCCTCCCCCAGTCCAAAGATGTGCCGGTGAGGTGGATTGGCCATGCTAAATTGCCCCTAGTGACCAAAATTGCCCTTAGTGTTGGGTGGGGTCACTGAGTTACGGGGATAGGGTGGAGGTGCTCTTGGGCTTGGGTAGGGTGCTCTTTCCAAGAGCCGGTGCAGACTCGATGGGCCGAATGGCATCCTTCTGCACTGTAAATTCTATGATTATCAATATTACTCAGGCCCAAGTTAATCTGGACTTTCCTCATTTGCCCCCTGAGCTGTGTGAGTGCTGTCCTACACTCTCTTCCTGCTCTCTGTCCCCCTATCGCAGTCCTGCCACATCATACCGTGAATGGTGGCGGACAATTAAACAACTCCCTGGCGGAGGAGAAGGAGGCTCCACTAATATCCTCCCCCTCAATGATGGGCTGAAACATTTGCAGCCACCTTCAGCCAGAATTGCCAAACCATCTCTGACCTCTTGGCATCGCAGATGCCAACCTTCTACTGTATAGAAATGGAGAGTCGTCACCCAGTCTCCTGGAAAACCCAAAATTGGCATCGTTCAGTCACTGCTCATCCTTTTACTTTTGACAACCTTGACCTGGCATGCTGGCACAATGGTTAGCACTGCTGCCTCACAGCGCCAGGGACCCGGGTTAGATTCCGGCCTCGGGTGACTGCCTGTGTGGAGTTTGCACGTTCTCACCGTGACTGTGTGGGTTTCCTCCCATAGTCCAAAGATGTGAAGGTTAGAGAATGAACCACGGTAGAGTACTCTTTCAGCGGGCCAGTACAGACTCAAAGGGCCGAATGGCCTCCTTCTGCACTGTAGGAATTCTATGATCTGCACTATGTTTCTCTAGAGAAAGGATAATGTTTCAAGACTGCTCTGCAGTATAACATTTCTATACTTTGTAGCATGACTTGTCTGCAGATCCATATCAATCAGATTATTTGTTGGAGAGGTGTTATGGTAGGCAAAAGGCATTATTAACATTCAGGCATCTGAGATTTAGTCCTGTTAATGTTCTTATCCACCTGACTGTGAACTGGATTAACATTTAATCATTGCATTCACAATAATGCTGGGACTTAACAGGATAGAAGCCTTTGTCATAAAATTGGACAATGCTGTAGTCCTATCTGTGCCCATCTTTGTGATGGGGACTCCTGCTCCACCAGTCGCTCTCAAACCTGGCATCAAAGAGGAAAAACTGCCCTTGTAATATCTTGGAAAAAGGTCGCACTCTAAGACTTCTGTAGTTTTATTTTAAGCCCATCCTTTAGAGTGCACATTAATACAGGAGGAAGACAATCTGCTGTAGAAACAGATGAATAACCAGATTTTGGAGTGCAATGGATCAGAATTGGTGCGCTGGTGATGCTGTAGATATGAAGTACAGAGATCGCAAGCTTATAAAGTCGTAGAAGTGTTGCAGATGCTATTGTGTGAAGGCTTTAATCCAGGGAAAACTAATGTGATAATTTAAGGTTAATTTATTTTAGTAAGCATTTTCTTTCCCTTAAACAGAGAGGAGACTGAAATAATAGAGGGCGAAGTTGTGGAAATTCAGATAGACAGACCAGCTACTGGCACGGTAAGTTCAGACTAATGAATGAGAGTTTGCGAAACATCTGTGTGGTTTTATTTTTTAATGCAACATTCCTGAACTGAAATTCTTCATTGAAAGCATGTTTCTTATTTCCTTATCGATCTTAAACGGGTAAACAAACCCAAGGGTGCAATTAGCCTTCATGTTTTGGGAGAAGGAGAGGCAAAATTGATCGGGGTTCCCAACCCTGCTTGCTGTCAAAATGACTGCTGGTGAAATGATCCACAATGCCGCATACGATTGGAAAGCTGGCTGCTGCTCACTGTGTCTGCTGATACACTGTAGTTATTTTGGTGGCTAGCAACCCTGGTTCCAAACCCAACCATGATTCAGCATCTTCCAGCGAGAGCAGTTTCAAGTAATAACCATCGCCGAATCCCCCACCATGAACATCCTGGAGGTTTCCATTGACCAGAAACTGCAACGGTCTGGCCATATAAATACTGTGGCTGCAAGAGCTGGTCAGACGCTGGGGAATCCTGCGGCGAGTAGCTCACCTCCTGATTCCCCAAAGCCTGTCCACCGTCTACAAGGCACAAGTCAGGAGTGTGATGGAATACTCTCCACTTGCCTGGTTGAGTGCAGCTCCAACAGCAGTCAAGATGCTCGACACCATCCAGGACAAAGCAGCCCCGCTTGATTGCTCCCCCTTTCACAAAGTTCAAACCCTCCACCGGCAAACAGTGGCAGCCGTGTGCACCATCTACAAGATGCACTGCAGGAACTCACCAATGCTCCTTAGGCAGCACCGTCCTAACCCACGACAGCTAACCATCTTGAAGGACGGGGGCAGCAGATACCTGGGAACTCCACCACCTGGAGGTTCCTCTCCACCCTGACTTGGAACTATATCGGCCGCTCCTTCACTGCTGCTGGGTCAAAATCCTTGAACTCCCTCCCTAACAGCACTGCAGGCTGAAGGAGCCAGCCAATCCCACGGGGTCCGAGTCAGGAGCTCGCCCTCAATCTAAACAAAAGCCAAGGACTGTTGATGGATTGTTCCTTCAGGCTCTGTAAGCAGACTGCAAACATGTATGGGAGGAAAGCACCTTTAAAAAGGGGACAACATCTTTCAAATATATATTTCAATGTGACAAATTACGAGGGTAATATTGAAGTTATTCTGTCTCTGGCACTGCGTTATCCAAGAGCATGACCCGATTTTTAATTATTCTGTCTCTGGCACTGCGTTATCCAAGAGCATGACCCGATTTTTAATGAGTTACGGTATAACTAATAGATGGTGCCGTTTCCATTTTATTTCCGGGACTTCATTCAGACCCTGCCTGGACAAATGGGACGGTCTGTCTTGCCTGCTAGTTAGAATCATAGCATGGTTATAGCACGGAAGGTGGCTATTCGGCCTGTCGGGTCCTCGCTGGCTCTCTGGAGGAACAATCCAGTTAGCCCCACTCTACCCTTCTCGTGTAGCCCTGCAAATCCCCTCCCTTCACCAACTTTCCAATTCCCTTTTGAAAGCCCCACTCCACCCACCTATTCAGGCAGGGTTTTACCACTTGTTATGTGAAATATTGGTTCTCATGCCAATCGCCTTAAATCTCTATCCTCTGGTTCTCATGTCTCTTACTGATGGGAACGCCTTTTGTCCAGACCACTCATGATTTTAAGCACCTCTATCATTCTCCGGTCAAACTCTAGCTTTAAGGGTGGCAATCCCAACTTCCCCAGGGTTTCCGTGTAATTGGAGTAACTATACGAATTCTGCATGAAATCCATTCGAGTCTAGAGGCAGTGCCAAGTGAATCTATGATACAAATCAGTACAGAATTAACAATCACACTCTGGAGACTGGGAAATTGAGGTCACAGTGAGTTGGGGGTGCTGTTCAGTGGTTGGGGCGAAGGCCCATTGTTGGGTCAAAAGCACCATGGGTATTCCTGATACCAAATCATCTTGACTCTGACCTTTAAAATTTCTCTAACGCTGTCCCCAACACTGACATAATCCATCCAAATTTATCAAGTGAGCATAATTATGCATATTTTCTTTCTCATAGGGTGCAAAGGTTGGAAAGCTAACCCTGAAAACGACAGAGATGGAAACAATTTATGATCTGGGGACGAAAATGATCGAGTGTTTGACGAAGGAGAAAGTGCAGGCTGGGTGGGTAGCTGCCAGTGTTTAACTGACCAAGCGAATCAATGTGGGTGTTAGCCAAGCTGCACTCCAGTGCCGGTCTACACGGTTACTCTCTCGAACCTGGTCCTATTGTCCACAATTTCTCTTCACAACTCCCGGTCCAAGCAACAACGGTATTTAAAATGGAAAATCGGCAGCATGGCCTTTGCTGTGAGGATAATGATTGTAAATTCCACCCTTTCTGTGCTCCGTGAAGGAAGTGCGCAGGCCAATATGGTAGTTCATGAAAGTGGAACACTGCAACTTGGCAACCTTTATTGTCACAAGTAGGCTTACATTAACACTGTAATGAAGTTCCTGTGAAAAGCCCCTAGTCGCCACACTCCGGCGCCTGTTCGGGTACTCGGGGTGAATTCAGAATGTCCAGTTCACCTAACAAGCACGTCTTTCGGGACTTGTGGGAGGAAACCGGAGCACCCGGAGGGAACCCACGCAGAAACGGGGAGAACGTGCAGACTCTGCACAGACAGTGACCCAAGCCGGGAATCGAACCTGGGACCCTGATGCTGTGCAGCAACAGTGTTAACCACTGTGCTACCGTGCCGCCTCGACCAGAAAGAGGCACCCCATGGCTTCTGCTTGCCAATCGTTCAAGAGCTAAGTTTTAAGCGCAGGCCCCCCTTTTTTTTGCCAACTTGTGCACATTCAGAGGGTGGGTATGTCACTGCTGCAGCTCAAATAGCATCAATCAGCTTTTCCACCGTTGTTAACTACTCCGTGGCCCCACCTCCCCTTCTCTTCTTCACCCCCTGCCACCTGTGCCTGCCGCTGGGTGATTACCAGCGGGGTAAGGCCTTTATTGGACATTAATTGCCCACTTAGGACAAGACCCTTCCTGCCACAGACTTAAATTGGGGTGGTGGAAACCGCTGATCAGCATTGATAAAAGTGTCAAAATTACCCAGTATTCCCATGTAAATGTCTGTTCAGTAAGTGTGATAAGACATGTTAGCACAATCAAAATACTTGGCTAGGCAGAAGGTAAAAATAATGGTAAATGCAGGTTGTTGCAATGTGTGGATCAGCAACGCTACACGTTCTATTCCATTTAGATCAAATATTTTCACCATATTGGATGAAACCAAAGATTTTTACCAGCTCCTTCTGTTGAACATGAATGGAATGACGTCATTTTGATTTCCTTGGGGTTTTTCTCTTTTCTGTAGAGATGTCATCACCATTGATAAGGCAACAGGCAAGATTAGCAAGCTCGGACGGTCCTTCACCCGAGCTCGCGATTACGATGCTATGGGGGCCCAGGTATGTCTTGTTCTGCGAGTGTTGATGCGTTTTTTTGGTTGATATGCCTGCCGCCTTAGCCAGCAGAGAATTGAGAGGCTCCAAAGTGCACAGCCTCCGAGCTGATGGGGGTTTTCAGTATGGTGGGGAAGGAGGGTCAACGGTGCCCGTTGTATGCCATACGTTGTGATTTCAATCAACGTGCATCAAGCTCTTCCCCCTTGAAGATTAGGAGGCTGAGTTGGTGGTCTCTATCTCAACGGTACCTGCGTGCGTGTGTGTTGGATCAAACTTTGCTGTGATGCTGTCTGTAGTTGAGTAGCTTTCTTGCAATTGCTGTCGGAGGCTCACTCAGTCATTGGGTTGAAGTGAAACTGTACCCCAGGAAGTCAAGGGTGGGTGGTAAAAAAGAAAAAAAATCCCACAGGAAGCAAAGAGTAACCTTGTGCAAACATTCCTCGCTGCAGACAAAATTCGTGCAGTGCCCGGACGGAGAGCTTCAGAAACGGAAGGAGGTGGTTCACACGGTGACACTCCATGAGATTGATGTGATCAACAGCAGGACACAGGGATTCCTGGCTCTCTTCTCAGGTAAGGTTTGCAGGTCTTTCAGCCCAGCCAAGGCAGAGGTCGCTGGCAGCAGTGACCGATCGCAAGAGGTCGGATGTCTAACATGTCCTCTGCAATGCCTCCGTGGAAAAGCACTCTGCCCAGTAGAGAGCTGAATTCACTCAGAGCCGGAAGGTCCCACTCTCTGCAGGCTGACTGTGCTGTTACCCGATCTCAGTCTGCATGGTGGTTGGAAGCACTGAGAATTTGGGCTGGGGAGAAAGAGGAGCAAAGATTAGCCCAGGTTTCCCACTTAATTTCTATCCATTGAGGAGTTTCCCCCGCTCTAAACTTCTGGTGAAAATAGAATCTGACTCAGCTTTAAGGCCCTCCAAGCTTGCATATCCTGTGAGCACACACTGGTCACCTGACTAAACTTATGTGACATTACCTCTGAAAGAATGCCCATGGGACAGAGGAGATTGGGGAAATCAAATGGAAAACCTCGGCTTCTCTTCAGCTGCTGTTTGCTGCAATAAACTTACCTGTTTGGTTTTGTTCCATAGTCATAAAGAAGAAAGTCGCGGACTCTCGGGGTGGTGGGCTTCCTGCCTGCGTGTGGTATTTTAATTGTGACTTGGAGCTTGGCGTGAGGTGGGGTGGTGGTCCTTTTATTCCCCAGCCACTCTAACCATGGTATTTGTAGGTTGATAGATTTTTTTAACTTTATTGTATTTCAAGGGCCCATCATCCAGAAGGAGCGTGTCCCAACGACTGCCTGTGGGCAATTTGCCACCTCCTCTTTCCCCAAGCCGTGGAAATCTGGGTCTCGCATGCAAATCTGTCTCCGTTTTGGTCCTATTTCTTCTTTGTTGCTTTGTCACTTTTTTGATTCTCATTGACCTGAATGTTGGCTGATCTTGTAGCTCGTTTGTTGATTTGACACCATAGCCTTAACGGGGCCATCGACATCCGATTTCCCTCAATTCCCCTTCTCAGTTACCCACCCCTCTGATTGTCGTATTCCTCTTTTCTCCTCAAATTCCCCATCAACCTCAAACCCTGAATCCGAGATCTGCTGGCATCATCGACTTGAGATGTTTGCAAGTTGATGGGAGCATGGATTTCAACTTTGCGTGTGACCCCGAAGGCTCCATGATAGGCTACCTGTCATTCACTAAAGCACAAACTATAAGTGAGTCTCAATGTGTTTGTGGGTCATATTCGCAGGTGACACTGGAGAAATCAAATCCGAAGTTCGTGAGCAGATCAACGCCAAGGTGGCTGAATGGAGGGAAGAGGGAAAAGCAGAGATCATCCCCGGCGTAAGTATGCAGGGATTGGGTTCTTTCTGGGAGATGGAAACCACTCCTGTTTTATTCCTACCAGTGTTTTGGCGGTAACAAAATGTTCCTCAACGCTGGCTTTCCTCATGGAGGGCATTGCATTTGAAATAATACTGGAAGAACAGTGTGTTTACTTATCTTGCGCTGGACCATTTTCAGGTGCTGTTTATCGATGAAGTCCACATGCTGGACATAGAGTGCTTCTCCTTCCTAAACCGCGGCTTAGAGAGCGACATGGCCCCAGTGCTGATCATGGCAACAAACCGTGGGATAACCAGGTACGGCTGCTCTCTGCAAGTGAGGGCTGTCCAAATCATTTGTTTCGGGGAGATCACACTGTGGATCCTTGGGCCATCAGTAAAACTGCAAAGCCAATTCCTATTAGCCACGAGATGTTGATCATAACAGACCTTAGTGTTATAACTGAGGATTTTTGCACCAATTAACAATATTTGAATTGCCTCAGGCAGTAGAGAACTGTTGGAGGCGGTTTTGTTGTTCAGGTCAGGGTGGACGAGCCGGCTTTGAAATCTGTGGCAAAGCCAGCACTTGGTGTTCATAAAACCAAGGCCCAGCGTGGTCAGCACATACGGGACAGAAGAGAGCGGTAACGAGTCACCCAGGCTCTTTCCATGCCTGTGACCTCTACCACCCAGAAGGCCGAGGGCAGCAAATACATGGGGAACACCACCATCTCCAAGTCACACACCGTCCTGACTTGGAAGTAATTTGGTCATTCCTTCTCTGTCGCTGGGTCAAAATCCTGGAACTCCCTCCCTAGCAGCACTTTGGGTGCACCTACACCACATAGGCTTTAGAGGTTCCAGAAGGCAGCTCACCACCACCTTCTTGGGGGGCTGTTAGGAACGGACAATAAGTATAGCCTGCTCAGTGACGTTCACTTCCTGTTAAAGAATAATAAAAAAGCAAATAAGTTCAAAAATAAAGGCCACAGTCCATGATTCTGAGCTGGGAGTCCTTGATGTGATGAAATATAAGAAGGACCAGAAAGTGCGTTCCGCTTAACGTCTTTTGTTCTCCAGGATCCGTGGTACAAACTACAAAAGTCCTCATGGAATTCCAATTGACTTACTTGATCGATTGGTGATCATCTCGACCTCGCCCTACAATGAGAAGGAAACAAAACAGATTCTAAAGATTAGGTAAGTCGCTCGGTGTGTCCATCTCTGGAAAAGCAAATGAGGGACTTTGTCCACTAAGTCCAGTGCAGCAGAATAGTAGCAGTGAACCACCAATTGCAACCATCTCTGAAGAGGTGTGGGCAGAGGTCCTATAGAGGGGAAGTGGTGGCACAGTGGTATTGTCACTTGACTAGTAACCCAGAGACACAGGGGAGCCAGGTTCCAATCACATCACAGTAGTTGGTGGAACCGAAAAACTTAATAAAACCTCTGGAATTAAAAGTCTTAACGATGAGCATGAAACCATCTGGTTCACTAATGCCCTTTAGAACAACAATGATGTATTTTATAAAAGATTGGTTTGGTTCTAATGGGGTATTGTGTCCAATGTTGGGTGCCATACTTTAGGACAGATGTGAAGGCACTGGAGAGGATGTAGAAAAGATTTAATGGAAAGGCATTTATGCTCACGGACGCGCAATTGGGTTCCGCTCCCGACCTCATTACAGCCTTGGTTCGAGCGTGACAAAAGAGCTGAATGCCAGAGATGAGGTGAAAGCGACTGCCCTTGAATTCAACGCAGCATTTGACCGGGTTTGGCATCAAAGACCCGCAGCAAAACTGGAGTCAATGGGAATCAAAAGAAAACTCCGCTGGTTGGAGTCATACCCGGCACAAAAGAAGATGGTTGTGGTGGTTGGAGATCAATCATCTCCGCTCCAGGACATAAGAACTAGGAGCAGGAGTAGGCCATCTGGCCCCTCGAGCCTGCTCCACCATTCAATGAGATCATGGCTGATCTTTTGTGGACTCAGCTCCACTTTCCGGCTCGAACACCATAACCCTTAATCCCTTTATTCTTCAAAAAACTATCTTTATCTTAAAAACATTTAATGAAGGAGCCTCTACTGCTTCACTGGGCAAAGAATTCCATAGATTCACAACCCTTTGGGTGAAGAAGTTCCTCCTAAACTCAGCCCTAAATCTACTTCCCCTTATTTTGAGGCTATGCCCCCGAGTTCTGCTTTCACCCACCAGTGGAAACAACCTGCCCGCATCTATCCTATCTATTCCCTTCATAATTTTATATGTTTCTGTAAGATCCCCCCCCCTCATCCTTCTAAATTCCAAAGAGTACAGCCCCAGTCTACTCAACCTCTCCTCGTAATCCAACCCCTTCAGCTCTGGGATTAACCTAGTGAATCTCCTCTGCACACCCTCCAGTGCCAGTACGTCCTTTCTCAAGTAAGGAGACCAAAACTGAACACAATAGTCCAGGTGTGGCCTCGCTAACACCTTATACAATTGCAGCATAGCCTCCCTAGTCTTAAACTCCATCCCTCTAGCAATGAAGGACAAAATTCCATTTGCCGCCTTAATCACCTGTTGCACCTGTCAACCAACCTTTTGCGACTCATGCACTAGCACACCCAGGTCTCTCTGCACAGCAGCATGTTTTCATATTTTATCATTTAAATAATAATCCCTTTTGCTGTTATTCCTACCAAAATGGTAACCTCACATTTGTCAACATTGTATTCCATCTGCCAGACCCTAGCCCATTCACTTAGCCTATCCAAATCCCTCTGCAGACTTCCAGTATCCTCTGCACTTCTTGCTTTACCACTCATCTTAGTGTCGTCTGCAAACTTGGACACATTGCCCTTGGTCCCCAACTCCAAATCATCTCTGTAAATTGGGAACAATTGTGGGCCCAACACTGATCCCTGAGGGACACCACTAGCTACTGATTGCCAACCAGAGAAACACCCATTAATCCCCACTCTTTGCTTTCTATTAATTAACCAATCCTCTATCCATGCTACTACTTTCCCCTTAATGCCATGCATTTTTATCTGATGCAGCAACCTTTTGTGTGGCACCTTGTCAAAGGCTTTCTGGGAATCCAGATATACCACATCCATTGGCTCCCCGTTATCTACCGCACTGGTAATGTCCTCAAAAAATTCCACTAATTAGTTAGGCACGACCTGCTCTTTATGAACCCATGCTGCGTCTGCCTAATGGGACAATTTCCATCCAGATGCCTCGCTATTTCTTCCTTGATGATAGATTCCAGCGTCTCCCAATTACCGAAGTTTAGCTCACTGGCCTATAATTACCCACTTTCTGCCTACCTCCTTTTTTAAACAGTGATGTCACGTTTGCTAATTTCCAATCCGCCGGGACCACCCCAGAGTCTAGTGAATTTTGGTAAATTATCACTAGTGCATTTGCAATTTCCCTAGCCATCTCTTAGCACTCTGGGATGCATTCCATCAGGGCCAGGAGACTTGTCTCCCTTTAGCCCCATTAGCTTGCCCATCACTACCTCCTTAGTGATAACAATCCTCTCAAGGTCCTCACCTGTCAGCCTCATTTCCATCAGTCACTGGCATGTTATTTGTGTCGTCCACTGTGAAGACCGACGCAAAAAACCTGTTCAGTTCCTCAGCCATTTCCTCATCCCCCATTATTAAATCTCCCTTCTCATCCTCTAAAGGGCATCACTGCAGGAGATCCTCAGGGTAGTGTCCTAGGCCCAACCATCTTCAATTGCTCCATCAATGACCTCCCTTCCATCATAAGGTCAGAAGTGGGGATGTTTGTGGATGACTGCACAATGTTCAGTATAATTCGCGACTTGTCAGATAATGAAGCAGTCCCTGTCCAAATGCAGCAAGACCTGGAAAATATTCAGGCTTGGGCTGACAATTGGCAAATAACATTCGTGACGCACAAGTACCAGGCAATGACCATCTCCTACAAGAGAGAATCTAACCATTCAATGACATTACCACCGCTGAATCCCCCACTATCAACATCCTGGGGGTCACTATTGAGCAGAAACTGAACTGGACCCAGCCATATAAATACTGTGGCTACCAGAGCAGTCAAAGGTTAGCAATCCTGCGGTGAGTAATTCACCTCCTGACTCCCCAAAGCCTGTCCACCATCTACAAGGTACAAGTCAGGAGTGTGATGGAATACTCTCCACTTGCCTGGATGAGTGCAGCTCCAACAACACTCAAGAAGCTCAACACCATCCAGGACACAGCATCCTGCTTGATTGCTCCCCCTTCCACAAACATTCAATCCCTCCTCCACCGACACAAACAGTGTCTGCCATGGTACAATCTATAAGAGGCACTGCAGGAACTCACAGAGGTTCCTTAGGCAGCACCTTCCAAACTCATGACCACTATCACCTAGCAGCAGATACCTGGGAACCCCACCACCTGAAGGTTCCCCTGCAAGTCACTCCCCACCCTGACTTGGAAATATATCACCGTTCCCTCACTCGCTGGGTCAAAATTTGTGACTGTCAGATATTAAGCCCATGTCAATTATTAATCTCCGTAGCACAACATAGTCCAAAGAAACTGTGGAGAAATAACATACAGGGTGAGCATAGGGAGCTTCTTACCACCTGCTCCATCCTGTGGTTATAATTCCAATCCCTCCATTTTAATTCACAGCACAAGTTGTCTGGGAGAATTGAGCCAACTTTTTCCCTTTAATTCCTTCAGACTGTTGCATAGCCTGTCTCCCATTCTGTAACCCAGCTTAAGGTCAGTTGCTCAGCGTTACAGCGGACCCTTGGGTTTGTATATGTCTGCTTATTTGAGGTACAGCGAACTGATGGTTAAGGAACAGAACTGAATTTGGGCTGCAAAGGAAATTGCGATTGTGCTAAAACAAAGATAAATTGGCAGCTTGTGGTTGTTTTACTCTCCTGTGTACAGGTGCGAAGAGGAGGATGTGGAAATGAGTGAGGATGCATACACAGTCCTGACACGGATTGGCCTGGAAACATCACTCCGGTACTCCATCCAGCTGATCACCGCTGCTAACCTCGTCTGCAAGAAACGCAAGGTAAATCGTGAGCGGGCATGCTTCCTAAATGTTCAATTTCCTGTCTTGAACAAAATTTTTAAAAATCCTTTGTGTCCTCTCGTATTCATCGAGATGAGATAGTGCTGGCCGGCCAGCCAGTGTCAGCATCGAGCAACCCTGGGTCAGCTAGAGACGGTTAGACGCCAAGGAAAACATTTCCTATTCTCCCACCAACAGTGTGCCTTGGCCCAAGTGCCGAAGCGAGATTATCCCTTTTACTGTGACAGCCTTCCATTTGACACAGTAGGTGGGATTCTCCATTGCTGCGGCTAAGTGCCGGCTCGAATGGCGAATCCGCGGGGGGTCTATGCGAAAAAATTGGCGCAAACCCCACACCGATTCCGGCAGGGGCTAGCAGCGGCGTCGACCAAAGCTCCCGCGCCGAGAATGGCCAGGTCCCAGCTCTGCATGCACGCACAGCTGACGATCTGCAGCCACACAACATGGCGCCGGCCGTGCGCTGACCCGACCCGCAAACTGCAACCGCACAGCCCACCCCCCTGGCCACCCCCGCCAGTCGTTCTTCGTCTTCCACCGCCCCCTCCCACACCCTCCAGCCCTCGTTGAAGTCCCCCCCCCCACCCCACAAACCAGTGGCACAGATCCCAGCCGAGTGTGGCAATGCCGGGCACAGTCCGCAACCGCCACACCGGGTTCACTATTTGCGTGAGGACACGTGTCCCCACCGTCGGGAACTCGGCCCATCAGCAGCGGAGCATCGCGAGTGGGCCGGCCGATAAAGCGCCTATGGCATTGCGACTGCGCACGCCATGCATCACCATGACACCATTTCGGAGGGCGCACAGACTCGCAAACCGGCATTGGCCCCAATTTGATTACAATATCGGCGTCGCGCAACGGAGAATCCCGCCCAGCATTCTTCACGTTGTCTTGCTGCCAAAGTAGTGCAGAATTAGGTGCTGGAAGATTGCAAAATCCATCTCAGTTGTGCTGTGCAGACAACTTACTTCTCATCCATGAATCTGGACTCAAACGTCAGAGGCGCAAACCCTCCATCTCACTCACTGCTTGACGTTCCTCTCTCATCTCTCACAGATTTCTCATTTTAGTGCCAGTAACTATTGATTTCCTCATTTTGTTTCCACCAGGGGACAGAGGTGCAAGTGGATGACATTAAACGGGTTTACTCCCTCTTCCTGGATGAGTCGCGCTCAACACAGTACATGAAAGAATACCAGGATGCCTTCATGTTCAATGAAATAAGTGAGTTCAGTTTAGCAGCGCGTTATGAATAAGGGGAAATTCTGGCTGCAGCAATTTTGCCAGAGGGGATATTAGCAGCCACCTCTCCGCTGAAGTCCGGAGCGTATGAAATGTTGTCTGGTGCTTGCAGCCGCAATACTTTGCAGTAGCAATAATCCCACGAACAACATTAACGTGGGCTTGTTTGCCCCCTCTCCGATCATTCCTTGTGTGGTTAAACATTCCTGATGTTAGCCTTCCATTAGGAGAAAGGCAACAATGTTCTCTTGTTGCCTTTCTCTTATGGCATTGCGACTGCGCACGCCATGCATCACCATGACACCATTTAAAGCAGCGCGGAGGGCGCGCAGACTCGCAAACCGGCATTGGCCCCAATTTGATTACAATATCGGCGTTGCGCAGCGGAGAATCCCACCCAGCATTCTTCACGTTGTCTCGCTGCCAAAGTAGTGCAGAATTAGGTGCTGGAAGTGCTGCTTTGTTCTTTATACGGCAGTATGAAGTGCTGAGTATTTTGGCCACGGGTGGTGTCATGACCGGTACAGGCTTGGAGGGCCGAAGGGCCTATTCCTATGCTGTATCGTTATTTAATTGTAATTTATTTTAGAACTAATTATGTACTTGTTCCCGGAGAGTGGGCAGCATTGGCCAAGGTGGCGCGATGCCCATCACGAGTTGCCGAGTCGGTGAAGGTGGACCTAGCCCTTGTGGTGGTGATGATGCTCGGTTCGGAAGTCCAGGGTTTTGATCCGGTGACTGTGCAAGATGCCTGTCTGAGGCAAAAAGCCAGTGATGTTCTCTGGTACTGCTGCTCTCAGCCCTCTTGTTGGCAAAGTCCATGGGGCTGTGAGGTGCTGTTGATGTAAGCTTAGGGGGTGGGGGGAAGCTGGGGGGTGAACAGTAGCGGGGGCACCAATCGAGCAGTGTGCTCAGTTCAGAATGGTGTCAGTCTTGGTGAGTGACACTGCAGCTGCACCCACCTAATGGGTTGTGAGTGTTCAGTCGAGCATTTGTAGATGGCGGGAAGACCATAAGACATAGGAGCGGAGGTAAGGCCATTCGGCCCATCGAGTCCACTCCACCATTCAATCATGGCTGATTTCAACTCCATTTACCCGCTCTCTCTCCATAGCCCTTAATTCCTCGAGAAATCAAGAATTTATCAACTTCTGTCTTAAAGACACTCAACATCCCGGCCTCCACCGCCCTCTGTGGCAATGAATTCCACAGACCCACCACTCTCTGGCTGAAGAAATTTCTCCTCATCTCTGTTCTAAAGTGACTCCCTTTTATTCTAAGGCTGTGCCCCCGGGTCCTAGTCTCCCCTGCTAATGGAAACAACTTCCCTACATCCACCCTATCTAAGCCATTCATTATCTTGTAAGTTTCTATTAGATCTCCCCTCAACCTCCTAAACTCCAATGAATATAATCCCAGGATCCTCAGACGTTCATTGTATGTTAGGCCTACCTTCCTGAGGTGTGGGGCCCAAAATTGCTCACAGTATGGCTTCATCTGCAGAAAGTGCACCCAACTGGAGCTCCTCACAGACTGCATGGTTCAGTTGGAGCAGCAATTGGATGCACTTAGGAGCATGCAGGTGGCGGAAAGCATCATAGATCGCAGTTATGTAAATGTGGTCACACCCAAGGTGCAGGCAGAGAAATGGGTGACCACCAGAAAGGGCAGGCAGTCAGTGCAGGAATCCCCTGTGGTTGTCCCCCTCTCGAACAGGTATACCCCTTTGGATACTGTCGAGGGGGACAGCCTATCAGGGGAAAACAGCAGCAGCCAGAGCAGTGGCACCACAGCTGGCTCTGATGTTCAGAAGGGAGGGTCAAAGCACAGAAGAGTAATGGTAATAGGGGACTCTATAGTCAGGGGCACAGATAGGCGCTTCTGTGGACGTGAAAGAGACTCCAGGATGGTATGTTGCCTCCCTGGTGCCAGGGTCCAGGATGTCTCCGAACGGATAGAGGGCATCCTGAAGGGGGAGGGCAAACAGGCAGAGGTCGTTGTACATATTGGTACTAACGACATAGGCAGGAAGGGGCATGAGGTCCTGCAGCAGGAGTTCAGGGAGCTAGGCAGAAAGTTAAAAGACAGGACCTCGAGGGTTGTAATCTCGGGATTACTCCCTGTGCCACGTGCCAGTGAGGCTAGAAATAGGAAGATGGAGCAGCTAAACACGTGGCTAAACAGCTGGTGTAGGAGGGAGGGTTTCCGTTATCTGGACCACTAGGAGCTCTTCCGGGGCAGGTGTGACCTATATAAGGACGGGTTGCATCTAAACCGGAGAGGCATAAATATCCTGGCCACGAGGTTTGCTAGTGTCACACGGGAGGGTTTAAACTAGTATGGCAGGGGGGTGGGCACGGGAGCAATAGGTCAGAAGGTGAGCATCGAGGGAGAACTAGGGAATAGGGACAGTGTGGCTCTGAGACAGAGCAGGCAGGGAGAAGTTGCTGAACACAGCGGGTCTGGTGGCCTGAAGTGCATATGTTTTAATGCAAGAAGTATTACGGGTAAGGCAGATGAACTTAGAGCTTGGATTAGTACTTGGAACTATGATGTTGTTGCCATTACAGAGACCTGGTTGAGGGAAGAGCAGGATTGGCAGCTAAACGTTCCAGGATTTAGATGTTTCAGGCGGGATAGAGGGGGATGTAAAAGGGGAGGCGGAGTTGCGCTACTGGTTCGGGAGAATATCTCAGCTGTACTGCGGGAGGACACCTCAGAGGGCAGTGAGGCTATATGGGTAGAGATCAGGAATAAGAAGGGTGCAGTCACAATGTTGGGGGTTTACTACAGGCCTCCCAACAGCCAGCGGGAAATAGAGGAGCAGATAGGTAGACAGATTTTGGAAAAGAGTAAAAACAACAGGGTTTTGGTGATGGGAGACTTCAACTTCCCCAATATTGACTGGGACTCACTTAGTGCCAGGGGCTTAGACGGGGCGGAGTTTTTAAGGAGCATCCAGGAGGGCTTCTTAAAACAATATGTAGACAGTCCAACTAGGGAAGGGGCGGTACTGGACCTGGTATTGGGGAATGAGCCCGGCCAGGTGGTAGATGTTTCAGTAGGGGAGCATTTCGGTAACAGTGACCACAATTCAGTAAGTTTTAAAGTACTGGTGGACAAGGATAAGAGTGGTCCTAGGATGAATGTGCTAAATTGGGGGAAGGCTAATTATAACAATATTAGGCGGGAACTGAAGAACATAGATTGGGGGCAGATGTTTGAGGGCAAATCAACATCTGACATGTGGGAGGCTTTCAAGTGTCAGTTGAAAGGAATTCAGGACCGGCATGTTCCTGTGAGGAAGAAGGATAAATACGGCAATTTTCGGGAACCTTGGATAACGAGAGATATTGTAGGCCTCGTCAAAAAAAAAAAGGAGGCATTTGTCAGGGCTAAAAGGCTGGGAACAGACGAAGCCTGTATAAGGAAATATAAGGAAAGTAGGAAGGAACTTAAGCAAGGAGTCAGGAGGGCTAGAAGGGGTCACGAAAAGTCATTGGCAAATAGGGTTAAGGAAAATCCCAAGGCTTTTTACACGTACATAAAAAGCAAGAGGGTAGCCAGGGAAAGGGTTGGCCCACTGAAGGATAGGCAAGGGAATCTATGTGTGGAGCCAGAGGAAATGGGCGAGGTACTAAATGAATACTTTGCATCAGTATTCACCAAAGAGAAGAAATTGGTAGATGTTGAATCTGGAGAAGGGTGTGTAGATAGCCTGGGTCACATTGAGATCCAAAAAGACGAGGTGTTGGGTGTCTTAAAAAATATTACGGTAGATAAGTCCCCAGGGCCTGATGGGATCTACCCCAGAATACTGAAGGAGGCTGGAGAGGAAATTGCTGAGGCCTTGACAGAAATCTTTGGATCCTCACTGTCTTCAGGGGATGTCCCGGAGGACTGGAGAATAGCCAATGTTGTTCCTCTGTTTAAGAAGGGTAGCAAGGATAATCCCGGGAACTACAGGCCGGTGAGCCTTACTTCAGTGGTAGGGAAATTACTGGAGAGAATTCTTCGAGACAGGATCTACTCCCATTTGGAAGCAAATGGACGTATTAGTGAGAGGCAGCACGGTTTTGTGAAGGGAAGGTCGTGTCTCACTAACTTGATAGAGTTTTTCGAGGAGGTCACTAAGATGATTGATGCAGGTAGGGCAGTGGATGTTGTCTATATGGACTTCAGTAAGGCCTTTGACAAGGTCCCTCATGGTAGACTAGTACAAAAGGTGAAGTCACACGGGATCAGGGGTGAGCTGGCAAGGTGGATACAGAACTGGCTAGGTCATAGAAGGCAGAGAGTAGCACTGGAAGGATGCTTTTCTAATTGGAGGGCTGTGACCAGTGGTGTTCCACAGGGATCAGTGCTGGGACCTTTGCTCTTTGTAGTATATATAAATGTTTTGGAGGAAAATGTAACTGGTCTGATTAGTAAGTTTGCAGACGACACAAAGGTTGGTGGAATTGGGGGTAGCGATGAGGACTGTCAGAGGATTTAGATCGTTTGGAGACTTGGGCGGAGAGATGGCAGATGGAGTTTAATCCGGACAAATGTGAGGTCATGCATTTTGGAAGGTCTAATGCAGGTAGGGAATATACAGTGAATGGTAGAACCCTCAAGAGTATTGAAAGTCAAAGAGATCTAGGAGTACAGGTCCACAGGTCATTGAAAGGGGCAACACAGGTGGAGAAGGTAGTCAAGAAGGCATACAGCATGCTTGCCTTCATTGGCCGGGGCATTGAGTATAAGAATTGGCAAGTCATGTTGTAGCTATATAGAATCTTAGTTATGCCACACTTGGAGTATAGTGTTCAATTCTGGTCGCCACACTACCAGAAGGATGTGGAGGCTTTAGAGAGGGTGCAGAAGAGATTTACCAGAATGTTGCCTGGTATGGAGGGCATTAGTTATGAGGAGCGGTTGAATAAACTCGGTTTGTTCTCACTGGAACGAAGGAGGTTGAGGGGAGACCTGATAGAGGTCTACAAAATTATGAGGGACATAGACAGAGTGGATAGTCAGAGGCTTTTCCTCAGGGTAGAGGGGTCAATTACTAGGGGGCATAGGTTTAAGGTGAGAGGGGCAAGGTTTAGAGTAGATGTACAAGGCAAGTTTTTTACGCGGAGGGTAGTGGGTGCCTGGAACTCGCTACCGGAGGAGGTGGTGGAAGCAGGGACGATAGTGACATTTAAGGGGCATCTTGACAAATACATGAATAGGATGGGAATAGAGGGATACGGACCCAGGAAGTGTAGAAGATTGTAGTTTAGTCGGGCAGCATGGTCGGCACGGGCTTGGAGGGCCGAAGGGCCTGTTCCTGTGCTGTACATTTCTTTGTTCTTTGTTGGTTCTTTGTATTCTAAATGGGGCCTAACTAATGCTTTATAAAGCTTCAGAAGTACATCCCTGCTTTTATATTCCAAGCCTCTTGAGATGAATGACAACATTGCATTTACTTTCTTAATTACGGACTCAACCTGCAAGTTTACCTTTAGAGAATCCTGGACTAGGACTCCCAAGTCCCTTTGCACGTCAGCATTATGAATTTTGTCACCGTTTAGAAAATAGTCCATGCCTCTATTCTTTTTTCCAAAGTGCACGTGCCCACGTTGAATTTCATCAGCCATTTCTTGGACCACTCTCCTAAACTGTCTAAATCTTTCTGTAGCCTCCCCACCTCCTCCATACTACCTGCCCCTCCAGCTATCTTTGTATCATCGGCAAACTTAGCCAGAATGCCCCCAGTCCCATCATCTAGATCGTTAATATATAAAGAGAACAGCTGTGGCCCCAACACTGAACCCTGCGGGACACCATTCGTCACCGGTTGCCATTCCGAAAAAGAACCTTTTATCCCAACTCTCTGCCTTCTGCCTGACAGCCAATCGTCAATCCATGTTAGTACCTTGCCTCGAATACCATTTTATTTTACTCCGCAGTCTCCCGTGAGGCACCTTATCAAAGGCCTTTTGGAAGTCAAGATAGATAACATCCATTGGCTCTCCTTGGTCTAACCTATTTGTTATCTCTTCAAAGAACTCTAACAGGTTTGTCAGGCACGACCTCCCCTTACTAAATCCATGCTGACTTGTCCTAATCCGACCCTGCACTTCCAAGAATTTAGAAATCTCATCCTTAACAATGGATTCTAGAATCTTGCCAACAACCGAGGTTAGGCTAATTGGCCTATAATTTTCCATCTTTTTCCTTGTTCCCTTCTTGAACAAGGGGGTTACAACAGCAATTTTCCAATCCTCTGGGACTTTCCCTGACTCCAGTGACTTTTGAAAGATCATAACCAACGCCTCCACTATTTGTTCAGCTTTCTCCTTTAGAACTCTAGGATGTGGCCCACCTGGGCCCGGAGATTTATCAATTTTTAGATCTCTTAGTTTCTCTAGCACTTTCTCCTTTGTGATGGCTACCATATTCAACTCTGCCCCCTGACTCTCCGGAATTGTTGGGATATTACTCATGTCTTCTACTGTGAAGACTGACGCAAAGTACTTATTCAGTTCCTCGGCTATTTCCTTGTCTCCCATCACAAAATTACCAGCGTCATTTTGGAGTGACCCAATGTCAACTTTTGCCTCCCGTTTGTTTTTAATGTATTTAAAGAAACTTTTACTATCATTCCTAATGTTACTGGCTAGCCTACCTTCATATTTGATCCTCTCTTTCCTTATTTCTCTCTTTGTTATCCTCTGTTTGTTTTTGTAGCCTTCCCAATCTTCTGACTTCCCACTACTCTTTGCCACATTATAGGCTTTCTCTTTTGCTTTGATGCATTCCCTAACTTCCTTTGTCAGCCATGGCTGCCTAATCCCCCCTCTGATAACCTTTATTTTCTTTGGGATGAACCTCTGTACTGTGTCCTCAATTACTCCCAGAAACTCCTGCCATTGCTGTTCTACTGTCTTTCCCACTAGGCTCTGCTCCCAGTCAATTTTCGTCAGTTCCTCCCTCATGCCCCTGTAGTTACCTTTATTTAACTGTAACACCTTTACATCTGATTCTACCTTCTTTCTTTCAAATTGAAGATTGAATTCTACCATATTATGATCACTGCCTCCTAAGTGCTCCCTTACTTTAAGATCTTTAATCAAGTCTGGCTCATTATGTAATATGTTCTATTACATAACACTAAGTCCAGAATGGCCTGTTCCCTCGTGGGCTCCATCACAAGCTGTTCCAAAAAGCCCTCCTGTAAACATTCAATGAATTCCCTTTCCTTGGGTCCACTGGCAGCATTATTTACCCAGCCCACCTGCATATTGAAGTCCCCCATGATCACTGTGACCTTGCCTTTCTGACATGCACTTTCTATTTCGTGGTGCATTTTGTGCCCCCGGTCCTGACCACTGTTAGGAGGCCTGTACATAACTCCCATTATGGTTTTTTTGCCTTTGTGGTTCCTCAACTCTACCCACACAGACTCCACATCATCTGACCCTATGTCGTTTAGTGCTATTGATTTAATTTCATTCCTAATTAACAAGGCAACCCCGCCCCCTCTGCCCACCTCTCTGTCTTTTCAATAGGTTGTGAATCCCTGGATGTTTAAATGCCAGTCCTGAGCCCCCTGCAACCATGTCTCTGTGTTGCCTACCACATCATACCTGCCAGTCACAATCTGGGCCACAAGCTCATCTACCTTGTTCCGTACACTGCGCGCATTTAAATATAGCACCTTTAATTCTCTATTGACCGTCCCTTTTTGTTTTCTTAGTGTGATGGACCTTGGTTTACTGAGCCTTTCCATACACTGTGTCATATTTTGTGGGATGGGGACTATCGTAACCTCTCCTGAGTTCTGTCTTTTCGTGCGTTTTTGTATTCCTAAGCAGCTACGCTTCCCACTGATTACTTCACCTCTTGGTTCCCTGACTTTCCCTTCCCCCCCAATCTTTAGTTTAAAGTCCTATTGACCACCCTATTTACTCTTTTCGCCAGAACACTGGTCCCAGCTCGGTTCAGGTGGAGACCATCCCAACGGTATAGGTCCCCCCTGTCCCAAAACTGATGCCAGTGTCCCATGAAAAGGAACCCCTCATTCCCACACCACTCTTTCAGCCACGTGTTAACTTCCCTTATTCTTGCCTCCCTATGCCAATTTGCACGTGGCTCGGGCAGTAATCCGGAGATTATGACCCTTGAGGACCTGTTTTTTAAATTTGAATCCTAGCTCTTTATAATCTCTAAACAGGTCCTCTTTCCTAGACTTACCTATGTTGTTGGTACCGACATGGACCACAACAACTGGATCCTCCCCCTCCCTCTCCAGTATCCTTTCAAGCCGGTCAGAGACTTTTGAGTATTCGGGGTGTGAGCCACTCGTCACACCGTAACCAGCATCCACCCTCCTCTTGCAACCGCAGGGTGAATGAGAGTCTAGTTAAACTCCAGTTAAACTCCAGATCAGCTCCAGGAGGGAGGTGGTTGAAAATTCAAAAGAGGAGATTGATTTGTGTCTTTCTGGAGGTTATCATTGCCTGGCACTTACTGGACAGAGAATAGACAGGAAGTAGATTTTCCCCATGGCAGTGGAATAGCCACGGGCATCGATTTAAGGTGAGAAGTGGTTAAGATTAGATCAGATACAGCACAGAGATCCCTCTGCTCCCATCTCTGTATCTTCTCCCCCAACCTAAAATGAGTTTCCCCCCCACTGCACTAGTTGCCCTTCCTTTGCTATCTCGTAAGCTCTGAACAAGCTCAGTTAACAACGGATTAGGCAGAGTTTGGATTTAATGCACTAGGACATAGATTGAGACTGCCTAGATATCGAGCCAGCAGACAAAAAGCCATGATTCACTGGAGTGATGGTAGATTGTTCAGCGTTCCCCAATTTTGATTCGGTGTCTAGTTTAGTGGCAAGCGAAAAGACCATAAGACATAGGAACAGAATTAGGCCACTCGGCCCATCGAGTCTGCTCCGCCATTCAATCATGGCTGATATTTTTCTCATCCCCATTTTCCTGCCTTCTCCCCATAACCCCTGATCCCCTTATTGATCAAGAACCTATCTATCTCTGTCTTAAAGACACTCAGTGATTTGGCCTCCACAGCCTTTTGCACAAAAGTGTTCCACAGATTCACCACCCTCTGGCATAGAAATTCCTCCTCATCTCTGTTTTGAAGGATCGTCCCTTTAGTCTGAGATGGGTGTCTTCTGCTTTTAGCTTTTCCCACAAGTGGAAACATCCTCTCCACGTCCACTCTATCCAGGCCACGCAGTATCCTCTTAAGTTTCAATAAGATCCCCCCCTCATCCTTCTAAACTCTAACGAGTACAGACCCAGAGTCCTCAACCATTCCTCATATGACAAGCTCTTCATTCCAGGGATCATTCTTGTGAACCTCCTCTGGACCCTTTCCAAGGCCAGCACATCCTTCCTTAGTCACGGGGCCCAAAACTGCTCACAATACTGCAAATGGGGTCCTTCAGAATAAGGAACTTTGGATCCATTGCCTGAATGCAGTTTTATATATTTACACTTCTCTATCCTTTTATTCTTTTGCAGAAGGTGAATCGATGGATACCACTTAAACCTTGGTGACGTGATTGCTTTTAATGATTGAAAGTTATGAAGATATTTGTTAAAATGGAGACCTGATCCTTTTGTTGATTTGTCGCATATTTTTATTTTTCCCCATAGTTTTTTTTGTACAATAAATTCTGAAAAGTTTGAGTTTTGCATTGAAATTTGCTGCGGGGTTTTGCTTTTGGTAGTCTGTACGTTGTTAGCACAAAGAACATTACAGCGCAGTACAGGGCCTTCAGCCCTCGATGTAGCGCCGACCTGTGAAACCACTCTAAAGCCCATCTACACTGTTCCCTTATCGTCCAGATGTCTATCCAATGACCATTTGAATGCCCTTAGTGTTGGCGAGTCCACTACTGTTGCAGGCAGGGCATTCCACGCCCTTACTACTCTCTGAGTAAAGAAATTACCTCTGACATCTGTCTTATATCTATCTCCCCTCAATTTAAAGCTATGTCCCCTCGTGCTAGACATCACCATCCGAGGAAAAAGGCTCTGTCCACCCTATCCAATCCTCTGATCATCTTGTATGCCTCAATTAAGTCACCTCTTAACCTTCTTCTCTCTAACGAAAACAGCCCCAAATCCCTCAGCCTTTCCTCATAAGATCTTCCCTCCATACCAGGCAACATTTTGGTAAATCTCCTCTGCACCCTTTCCAATGCTTCCACATCCTTCCTATAATGCGGCGACCAGAATTGCACGCAATACTCCAAATGCGGCCGCACCAGAGTTTTGTACAGCTGCAACATGACCTCATGGCTCCGAAACTCAATCCCTCTACCGATAAAAGCTAACACACCGTATGCCTTTTAACAACCCTCTCAACCTGGGTGGCAACTTTCAGGAATCTATGTACATGGACACCGAGATCTCTCTGCTCACCCACACTGCCAAGAATGTTACCATTAGCCCAGTACTCTGTCTTCCTGTTATTCCTTCCAAAATGAATCACCTCACACTTCTCTGCATTAAACTCCATTTGCCACCTCTCCGCCCAGCGCTGCAGCTTATCTATGTCCCTCTGTAACTTGTAACATCCTTCCGCCCTGTCCACAACTCCACCGACTTTAGTGTCATCTGCAAATTTACTCACCATCCTTCTACGCCCTCCTCCAGGTCATTTATAAAAATGACAAACAGCAGCGGCCCCGAAACAGATCCTTGTGGTACACCACTAGTAACTGGACTCCAGTCTGAACATTTCCCATCAACCACCACCCTTTGTCTTCTTCCAGCTAGCCAATTTCTGATCCAAACTGCTAAATTACCCTGAATCCCATGCCTCCATATTTTCTGCAGTAGCCTACCGTGGGGAACCTTATCAAACGCTTTACTGAAATCCATATACACCACATCAACTGCTTTACCCTCATCCACCTGTTTGATCACCTTCTCAAAGAACTCAATAAGGTTTGTGAGGCACAACCTACCCTTCACAAAACCGTGTTGACTATCTCTAATCAAATTATTCCTTTTCAGATGATTGTACATCTTTTCAATTATAAACCTTTCCAAGATTTTGCCCACAACAGAAGTAAGGCTCACTGGTCTATAGTTACTGGGGTTGTCCCTACTCCCCTTCTTGAACAAGGGGACAACATTTGCTATCCTCCAGTCTTCTGGCACTATTCCTGTAGACAAAGATGACTTAAAGATCAAAGCCAAAAGCTCAGCAATCTCCTCCCTAGCTTCCCAGAGAATCCTAGGATAAATCCCATCCGGCCCAGAGGACTTAACTATTTTCACCGTTTCCAGAATTGTTAACACCTCCTCCTTATGAACCTCAAGCCCTTCTAGTCTAGTAGCCTGAATCTCAGTATTCTCCTCGACAACATTGTCTTTTTCCTGTGTGAATACTGACAAAAAATATTCATTTAGCACCTCTCATATCTCCTCGGACTCCACGCACAACTTCCCACTACTGTCCTTGATTGGCCCTACTCTTACCCTAGTCATTCTTTTATTCCGGACAAATCTATAGAAAGCTTTAGGGTTATCCTTGATCCTACCTGCCAAAGATTTCTCATGTCCCCTCCTGGCTCTTCTTAGCTCTCTCTTTAGGTCCTTCCTAGCTAACTTGTAACTCTCAAGCGCCCTAACTGAACCTTCATGTCTCATCTTTACATAAATCTCCTTTTTCCTCTTGACAAGTGTTTCGACTGCCTTAGTAAACCATGGTTCCCTTGCTCGACCACTTCCTCCCTGCCTGACAGGTACATACTTATCAAGGACACGCAGTAGCTGTTCCTTGAACAAGCTCCACATTTCCATTGTGTCCATCCCCTGCAGTTTTCCTCTCCATCCGATGCATCCTAAGTCTTGCTTCATTGCATCATAATTGCCTTTCCCCCAGATATAACTCTTGCCCTGCGGTATATACCTATCCCTTTCCATCACTAAAGTAAACGTAATCGAATTGTGGTCACTAACACCAAAGTGCTCACCTACCTCCAAATCTAACACCTGTCCTAGTTCATTACCCAGTACCAAATCCAATATGGCCTCGCCTCTCGTTGGCCTATCTACATACTGTGTCAGGAAACTCTCCTGCACACATTGGACAAAAACGGACCTATCTAACGTACTCGAACTATAGCGTTTCCAGTCAATATTTGGAAAGTTAAAGTCCCCCATTACAACTACGCTGTTGCTTTCGCTCCTATCCAGAATCATCTTTGCAATCCTTTCCTCTACATCTCTGGAACTTTTCGGAGGCCTTTAGAAAACTTTTAGAAAACCCCTAACAGGGTGACCTCTCCTTTCTTGTTTCTAACCTCAGCCCATATTACCTCAGTAGACGAGTCCTCATCAAACGTCCTTTCTGCCACCGTAATACTGTCCTTGACTAACAATGCCACCCCTCCCCTCTTTTACCACCTTCCCAGAGCTTACTGAAATATCTAAACCCCGGCACCTGCAACAACCATTCCTGTCCCTGCTCTACCCGTGTCTCCGAAATGGCCACAACATCGAAGTCCCAGGTACCAAGCCATGCCGCAAGTTCACCCACCTTATTCCGGATGCTCCTGGCATTGAAGACCCACTTTAAACCACCTTCCTGCCTGCCAGTAGTCGCTACATCTCCTGTGAAGTGACGACTGGCCGGTGAAGAGCCTGCACCAAGGGGCCAAAATATACCTCTGTTCTGGACACCAAGTGACCAGTCTGTATCCCCTCCTCTCTTAGTTGCTGCCTTGCTGGCAGTCCCATGGAAACCAGCAACCCGTCACTGCCACACCCGAGAGGCCATTCTGTATGTGTACACCCAGACGGTGAATGTGCCAGCTATTTAACCTGGGAAGGGTCCTCTGCTTCTATCCTGTTCTCTGGCTAACGCTGTACTGTTTAAGATAGTGTTTTTAATAGTCCAAGATGTTGATGTCATAGTTCTGTATTGCACACAAATGTACTCACTTAAGCAACCAGTTTAAAGGAGCAATTGCTTTCACATCTATTTTTTACTCCACATTGACATTTTGAGTAATAGATTGTTATTTCTGTCTTAGGGCAGTCAGTTCTAGCATTGTACAATTTTCCCACTTGTGGCACTCTGTATTTCCGCATCTGTTATAGCCCAGGCTTGACAAAGAGCAGAGTCCTTCTCCAGCCGGTTCACCAAGATCATGGGTTTGTGCATAGTTTAGTCCCTCTATCGTGCCCCAATGCACCTCGGTACAAAAGCAACCTCCTAAAGTGTCGGTGACGCACCCGTTTCTGATGCTGGTCATTCTGAAAGCGAGGCAACTGTCTTCATGAGCACCTGGGATTGGGAACCGACCTTAGAAACAGGAGTCTTTCATCCCCTTGTGTGGAGTGACCTCAGACCCAGGTTCCTTGGGTGAGAGAAGCCGGCAATTTAACTCTCTGTTGAGACGAAGGAGCAGCCGGCTCCATTTGTTATTTTTGGGGGGAATCTTTTAGAAAAAGAAAATCGAGATTTTTGAAGTGAAATATTGATGACTGTGCCATTACCACCATTCTGGGAGTAGTATCCCAGGGTTACCATCAGTTCCTGTTAAAAGAACAAAGTTGGGGAGCCAGCTGGAATTAGGATTAAATACTGGAAACCAAAGTCTGGCTTTGCACCCACAAGACCACATCACCCACGGGTAGTGTGAAAGGATTGTGATTTTTGTGGCGGTCATTAACTGTTTCAATCACTTTAAAAGTGGAGATGCCGGCGTTGGACTGGGGTGGGCACAGTAAGAAGTCTTACAACACCGGGTTAAAGTTCAACAGGTTTATTTGTAATCACTAGCTTCCGGAGCATAGTTCCGAAAGCTAGTGTTTCCAAATAAACCTGTTGGACTTTAACCTGGTTTAAAAGTGAAGCAATGGACTTTACCTCTTTTGCCCACATATCACCGCGCCCCCCCCCCCCCCCCGGCCAAACCTCGCCCAGCTCCCTTTGTTTTTTTTCAAAAGGTGGTAACTGGGTTGTTATCTAAATGGCCACCATTTCAGTAAGAATTCACGTCTATATACAATTTATTTGTAAAACCATTCAAGTGAAACATGTCTTTTTTAATCGCAGATAGGGTTTTAGATGTCAGATGTGTAGTGGATTATAAGCTTAGGGCTCCTTTTGAGTGGGTGAGTACAGGGAAACACAGAAGGACCTCCTTTAGGGCGTCAAGAGAAACCGGCTCTGACATCGCAAAGGAAACCCCCCCCCCCCTTAGCAAAAGTGCAGTAGAGGAGAGAGTGGTGAGTGGAGAGGATAGAGAGGTGGAGAGCGCCTCACAGCGACGATCTCCTGGCAATGCAGAAGTCGGGTTTGATGCTCTGCACTGTGCAATCGGTGTAGTCCATCCTGCAGAGGTTGCATTCACAGCTGACCGCCACCGGGTAGGTGTAGGTGGAGTCGACGCCCGCGGGGCAGCCTGGCAGCCTGATGGTCTCATAACGAATCTCCTTGTAAGTACACACGTGCTGGTAAACTGACAGGAGAGGACTCTTGTATACCGATTCCTGCAGTCAAAGAATATGCTCCGAGTTAATCATTACATTGTTTCAGAGTTGGATTCTTATTTTGCAGCCTTTTGGATAGAAAAGTGGCCCCGGTTTTAGTTTAAATCTTTTGCACAATCACACAGTATTTCTGTTTGCACTTCCTCTGAGAATTTCCAAATGGAACAAAAGGGCAATTATTTCATGCTGTTGATTATTCACAGCAAATGAATTGCTTTTGAAATCTAATCACTAGTCTTGGAGGGAAACCAGGCAGTAAGATCCCATGTGCGGCAATCAGAATGACTGTGGTGGTTTGAGGGACAAATGGTGTCCTGGACACTGGGAGAATGCCCCTGTTCCTCCTCGTTGGATCTTTAACATCCACGCGAGAGGGCAGGATTTTACCATCTCATTTGGGAGATGATACCTCTGGCAGTTCAACCATGTCTTGCTGCATTTGGACAAGGACTGCATCAGTATCTGATGCGTCGTGAATGATACCGAACATTGTGCAGTCATCATTGAAGAGAGGGTGTTTGCAGATGACTGGCACAGTGGTCAGTACCATTCACGACTCCTCGCGCTGAAGCAGTCAATGTCTAAATGCAGCAAGACAAGCAGCTCCAACGAAACTCTTGAAACTCTACACCATCCAGGACAAAGCAGCCCCGCTTGATTGCTCCCCCCCTTCCACAAACATTCACTCCACCACCCAACATAGGCAGCCCTATGTACCGTCTACAAGGTGCACTGCAGGAACTCACCAAGGCTCCTTAGACAGCACCTTCCAAACCCACGACCACTACCATGGAGGAATACAAGAGTGGCGGACATGGGAACCCCACCACCTGGAGGTTGCCCTTCAAGCCACTCCCCCATCCTGACTGGCAGATATATCGACCGTTCCTTCACTGTTGCTGGGCCAAAATCCTGGCATAGCCTCGCTAACAGTATGGTGGGTGCACCTACACCTCGGGGACTGCAACGGTTCAAGAAGGCAGCTCAACACCTGAAGGGCAGCTAAGGATGGGCAATAAATGCTAGCCTGTAAATGAATAAAGAAAACTTCCTTAGTCATATACTAAAATGCCAGTTTTTTTTTCCTATAGATTTAGAGTACCCAATTATTTTTTTCCAATTAAGGGGCAGTTTAGCGTGGCCAATCCACCTAGCCTGCACATCTTTCGGTTGTGGGGGTGAAACCCACGCAGACACGGGGCGAATGTGCAAACTCCACACGGAATGTGACCCAGAGCCGGGATCGAACCTGGGATCTCGGCGCCGTGAAGCAGCAGTGCCAACCCACTGCGCCACCGTGCTGCCTAAGTGCCAGTTTCAGATTATAGGATCAAGCCTCTGGGATGATTTCCCATCGTTGCCACAACGTGCTGCTAGGAAACCCGCAGGTGGGGGTGTGCTGCCGCCGGAACGGAGAATTCCTCCGGCGGAGAATTCGCTCCCACACCTGCACTTATTGGGTCGGAGAATACTGAGAACGGCTGCTTGCACAAGGTGCTTTGGAAAGCCTTTGGCTGATGGAGAGGTGGTGCAGTGGAAGTGGCGAAGGGTGTGATCAGGGCCCCCCCCCCCCCCCCCCCCATTACCTTTGTTGGACAGTAACCACTGCATATGGAGGTAATGAGGGTCACGCAAATAGGACACTCATCCTTCTCTGCAGAAATTGTCACATTGGTCGGGTGGCAGAGGTGTCGGCCCTGGACAGAATAGAAGCACATTGCGAGGAGGAACAGCTGACAGAGACACATGCTGCAAAAGAGAAGGGGAAAAAAAAGAGTTATTTTCCCCACACATTGTCGGATTACGTTCTCAGGCTCGATGTTGTGAAGTCACGGACCGAGGTGGACTCGAACGTTAACTCGGTCTCTCTCTACACAGATGCTGCCAGACTCTTTTTATTTCAGATTTTCAGCATCTGCAATATTTCACTTTTGTTTTAGCCCCCGGATGGGGGACACTTGGGTTGCCAGGGTTTGGAGCACAGGCACTCTCTCTGTTTCCCCATTCTCTCTGTGAAGTGCAGCCTCAACACAATGTGCATAAAGATAGGAACGGGGCATGTTCATAGGTCCCTGAAGGCAGCAGGACAGTTGATAAGGTGGTTAAGAAGGTGCATGGGGAGGGCAGCACAGTGGCACAGTGGTTAGCACTGCTACTTCACGGCGCCGAGGTCCCAGGATCGATCCCGGCTCTGGGTCACTTTCCGTGTGGAGTTTGCACATTCTCCCCGTGTCTGCGTGGATTTCGCCCCCACTACCCAAAGATGTGCAGGGTAAGTGGATTGGCCACGCTAAATTGCCCCTTTAATTGGATAAAATTAATTGGGTACTCTAAATTTATTTTTAAAAAGGTGTGCCTTTATTAGCCAAGACATAGAATATAAGATCAGGGAGGTTATGATGGAGCTGTATAAAACACTGCTTAGGCCACAGCTGGAGTACTGTGTGCAGTTCTGGTTGCCACACTATATGATGTGATTGCACTACAGAGGGTGCACAGGAGATTCACCAGGAAGTTCCCAGCGTTGAAGCGTTTCATCTCTGAAGAGAGGCTGGTTAGGTTGGGGTTGTTCTCTTTAGAGCAGAGAAGGTTGAGGGGGGGACAGCACGGTAGCATAGTGGATAGCACAATTGCTTCACAGCTCCAGGGTCCCAGGTTCGATTCCTGGCTTGGGTCACTGTCTGTGCGGAGTCTGCACGTCCTCCCTGTGTGTGCGTGGGTTTCCTCCGGGTGCTCTGGTTTCCTCCCACAGTCCAAAGATGTGCAGGTTAGGTGGATTGGCCATGTTAAATTGTCCTTAGTGTCCAAAATTGCCCTTAGTGTTGGGTGTGGTTACTGGGTTAAGGGGTTATGGGGATAGGGTGGAGGTGTGGGCCTCGGTAGGGTGCTCTTTCCAAGAGCCGGTGCAGACTAGATGGGCCGAATGGCCTCCTTCTGCGCTGTAAATTCTATGAAATTCTATGACCTGATCGAGGTGTACAGAATTATGCTGGTCATAGGGTAGATAGGAAGGAATTTTTCCCCTGAGCAGAGGGGTCAATAACCAGGGGGAATAGATTGATGGTAAAGGGCACGGAATTTAGAAGGATTTATTTTTAAATTTAGAGTACCCGATTATTTATTTTTTCCAATGAAGGGGTAATTTAGCGTGGCCAATCACCTACTCTGCCACAGCTTTGGATTGTGGAGGTGAGACCCACGGGGAGAATGTGCAAATTCCACACACTGACCCGGGGCCGGGATCAAACCAAGCTTCTCAGCACTGTGAGGCAGCAGTGCTAACCACAACACCACCGTGCCGCTCAGATTTAGAGGAGATTTGAGGAAATCCTTCACCCAGAAGGGTGGTGGGAAAATGGAACTCATTGTCTGAAAGGGTGGTGGAGGCGGGGACCCGCACAACATGGAGGAAGCATTTAGATGAGCACTTGAGACGCCAGAGTAGCCAAGGCTATGGACCTAGTGCTGGAAAATGGGATTAGAATAGAAATCATCGAATTTACAGTGCAGAAGGAGGCCATTCGGCCCATCGAGTCTGCACAGCCCTTGGAAAGCGCACCTTAAGGCCACGCCTCCACCCTATCCCAGTAACCCCACCTAACCTTTTGGACACTAAGGGGCAATTTATCACGGCAAATCCACCTAACCCGCACATCTTTGGACTGTGGGAGGAAACCGGAGGAAACCCACGCAGACACGGGGAGAACGTACAAACTCCGCAAAGTGACCCAACCCGGGTCCCTGACGCTGTGGGGCAGCAGTGCCAACCACCGTGCCACCCTTAAACAGATGGGTGCTCGATGGCCAGCGCAGACAGGGCCGAGGGGCCTTTTCCTGTGCTGTAAAACACAATAGCTCCTTGGAGGCCTGTTGCCTGTTATTACACCACCCCAATGCAACCATTTATTAGTGGCTTTGAACCTTTAGGCACTCTGTTCTTCCGCCCCACTTCTGTCTCCCCATCAAACATTTTGACCACTGATATACACCAGTTGAAATGTAACCAACTGGCCGTCTGAAATGGGAAGGATCATTCGCTTTTGCCCCCCTTATGCCACAGCTCCGGGTTTAAAATTAACCCCCCCCCCCCCTGCTGGAAATGTATCGAAATTAAAACTTTTCCTTCTAATCTTGCCTACAAATCCCCACCCTGAGCCTTCAACGACTCTTCAAGATTAAAAATTTGGATTCAGCCACTTTCCTCATTTTCAGCTTTTATTTGGGGGGTAAAACAAAAAGCCGCCGGGGTCCTTTCCTATTGCCCCCCCCCCCCCCAGCAGCAAGACCAGACCATTGGACAAGTGGGGGGCCCAGCACACCCGCTCAAATGTAACAATATTGCAACAATTATGTTTGACTGAACGCTGATCCTCACCTGCTTTCGGCTGGGCTGTGGTGTGGTTTGCATGGAGATCACAGTGAAAGCTCTGGAAGAAGTTGCAGAAATCTCAAATCTCTTGCTCTCGTCCTCTTTATAGGGAGGGGAACTTGTGCCGCGATGACCATCTTCCCCGGGATTAACCCGCATGGTCACCAGACAGGTGATACCTGGAATGAGTCAGACACATTGGCCGCTATTTATGATTCTGTTGCTCTTGCAAGGATGTGTACGTCCGTGGATGAGGGATCATGTGCATTTACACAGCGCCCTTAATTATAAAAAAAAGGTCTCTTAGAAGTTGTACCCAGTTAACGTTGAGCATCAGACACAAAGAGCCATATTGAAACAGGCGATTCAAAGCTTGGACAGGGCTGAGTTTTATTTTTAAATTTAGAGTACCCAATTTTTTTTCCAATTAAGGGGCAGTTTAACGCGGCCAATCCGCCTACCCTGCACATCTTTGGGTTTTGGGGGCGAAACCCACTCAAACATGGTGAGAATGCGCAAACTCCACACGGACAGAGACCCAGAGCTGGGATCGAACCTGGGACCTCGGCGCCGTGAGGCAGCAGTGCTACCCACTGTGCCACCGTGCTGCCCGACAGGGCTGAGTTTTAAGGAGCCTCTAAGAAGAAGGGAGTTTTAGGGATGGGATTGCAGACACAAGGAGTAAGGGCAGACCATATGGCAGCGATGGGCAATCTCAGCTAGTGAGTGGGTCGCATGAGATGCGCGCCCTCTATCTCAATGGGCAGCAAGATTGAAATCTTGTTCACTAACTGTGGCCCGAATGAATGAGATTAAATATATTTAAGACACATTGAATATTTCATAACGAATTATAGAAAATGCTTCATCATTCATATATTAGAACCGTACTCTTTACAGTGCAGAAGGAGGGTCCATCGAGTATGTACTGACCCTTCAAAAGAGCACCCTACCCAGGCCCAGGCCCTTACCCAATCGCCTTTCCTTTTGGACACCAGGGGGCAATTTAGCGTGGCCAATCCACCTCACCTGCACATGTTTGGACTGTGGGAGGCAGCCGGAGGAAACCCGCGCAGACACATGGAGAATGTGCAAAGTCCACACAGTCACCTAAGGCTAGGTTCTATTAATAGAACTGTCATCAACTTCGAATGGTAAAAACAAAATAAATATTTACCGTCCCTGTCCCGGGAGTGTTTGATGGAGACAGTGTAGAGGGAGCTTAACTCTGTATCTAACCCCGTGCTGTACCTGTCCTGGGAGTGTTTGATGGGGACAGTGTAGAGGGAGCTTTACTCTGTATCTAACTCATGCTGTACCTGCCCTGGGAGTGTTTGATGGGGACAGTGTAGAGGGAGATTTACTCTGTATCTAACCCTGTGCTGTACCTGTCCTGGGAGTGTTTGATGGAGACTGTGTAGAGGGAGATTTACTCTGTATCTAACTCATGCTGTACCTGTCCTGGGAGTGTTTGATGGGACAGTGTAGAGGGAGCTTTACTCTGCATCTAATCCCGTGTTGTACCTGTCCTGGGAGTGTTTGATGGAGACAGTGTAGAGGGAGCTTTACTCTGTATCTAACCCCATGTTGTACCTGTCCTGGGAGTGTATGATGGAGACAGTGCAGAGAGAGCTTTACTCTGTATCTAACCCTGTGCTGTACCTGTCCTGGAAGTGTTTGATGGAGACAGTGTAGAGGGAGCTTTACTCTGTATCTAACCCCATGTTGTACCTGTCCTGGGAGTGTATGATGGAGACAGTGTAGAGAGAGCTTTACTCTGTATCTAACCCTGTGCTGTACCTGTCCTGGAAGTGTTTGATGGAGACAGTGTAGAGGGGGCTTTACTCTGTATCTAACCCCGTGCTGTACATGTCCAGGGAGTGTATGATGGAGACTGTGTAGAGGGAGATTTACTCTGTATCTAACTCATGCTGTACCTGCCCTGGGTGTGTTTGATGGGACAGTGTAGAGGGAGCTTTACTCTGTATCTAACTCGTGCTGTACCTGTCCTGGGAGTGTTTGATGGGGACAGCATAGAGGGATCTTTACTCTGTATCTAACCCCGTGTTGTACCTATCCTGGGAGTGTTTGATGGGGACAGCATAGAGGGATCTTTACTCTGTATCTAACTCCGTGCTGTACCTGTCCTGGGTGTGTTTGATGGGACAGTTTAGAGGGATCTTTACTCTGTATCTAACCCTGTGCTGTACCTGCCCTGGGAGTGTTTGATGGGGACAGTGTAGAGGGAGCTTTGCTCTGTATCTAAGCCCGTGCTGTACCTGTCCTGGGAGTCTTTGAGGGGGACAGTGTAGAGGGAGCTTTACTCTGTATCGAACCCTGTGCTGTACCTGTCCTGGGAGTGTTTGATGGGAGATAGTGTAGAGGTAATTGGTAAAAGAAGCAAAAGTGATAAAATAAAAAACATTCTCACACTGAATACACTGCCTGAGAGTGTGGTGGCGCAGTTGCAATTGAGGTTTTCAGGAGGGAATCAGATGATTATTTGAAAAGACACAATGTTGAGGATCACAGGGTGAAGGTGAGGGGCTGGCACTGGGTGGAATGCTCATTTGGAGAGCTGGTGGAGATACAATGGACCGAATGGCCTCCTTCTGCCCTGTGGCAATTCTGCGATCGCGGATATCTCTGGAAGGTGAGCCTCAGACTGCTTGTCCGTGCGGTGACAAATCTTGGTGTGTGGGTGTGTTGTCCTGGTGTGAGTGTCTGTATGTGGTGTTGTGTTAGTGTCTGTCCATTATAAGGTACCCTCCAGCCCGTCAGTTTAAGGGTTAACATGAAAGCAAGTAATCGGCGAGGTTGAACTGAGGTCTATAATCATGAAAAAGGCAACTAAAATGTTCAGCGTCTCAAATTTTAATCCTGCACCATTAGTGCAATTAAACTGTCTCGTTTCAATAATCTATCGGATGCCAGCTTCCCACAAGGTTATCCGTTAAAACCAATACGTCCACTCATAAAGTTAGTGAAAAGCTGCTTGGATCAGCAGCATTTCCGCAACCTCTGATTTCTTCTGTAACATCCTTGAAACTGTCTATGAATAACTCCACCAGCTTTATAGAAAGGCAAAATCCAAAGTGATAACTGATACACGGGCATTACATGTGCAAACTTAACCCCAATCTCTTGGAGAATAGAATGTATAAATCAAGTATTGAAATATCCAATGTTTAGTTGACAACTCACAATTCAGGAAAAGTCAGGACAAGATTAGAGTGAGGGGTGTGGGATACATCAAATATAGTTGCATTTAGGCCTGGTATTTAGAAAGTACACTATGCTTTGATCCACTAACGGAGTGATGCTGGGCAAACAACGATTGAAATAAAGTCGCCATTTTTGGAAATATTTCCTTCATAAAATTATTATTTTGGTCCTTTCCTTCTCACCATGTCGGATCAGCTCCCCTCTGGTGATGCAGAATAATGAGTGATGGGCGGCACGGTAGCACAGTGGCGTCACGGTCCCGGGTTCGATTCCCCGCTGGGTCACTGGCTGTGTGGAGTCTGCACGTTCTCCCCGTGTCTGCGTGGGTTTCCTCCGGGTGCTCCGATTTCCTCCCACAAGTCCCAACAGACGTGCTTGTTAGGTGAATTGGACATTCTGTACTCTCCCTCTGTGTACCCAAACAGGCGCCGGAATGTAGCGACTAGGGGATTTTCATAGTAACTTCATTGCACTGTTAATGTAAGCCTACTTCTGACAATAATAAAGATGATAATGAGTGCCAGCAGGTTATTGAACTCTGGAGCACACTGAAGACTCTCTTAGCCCAAGTACACCCACACGCGCGCACACACATGTACATGTACAAATACACCCAGCCACACATACACACGAACACTAAACAGAGACAGTGATGGGGTACGGGGCGTCCATGCCGATTATTCCATGCCTGACTCCAATGCCACTGCTGTACTGGGTTCACCAATGACAGACTGGAGGTGCAATGAAAGCACAAAAAGTGCTGGAAATACTCAGCAGGCCAGGAAGCATTTTTAATAATCGCTTATTGTCACAAGTAGGCTTCAATGAAGTTACTGTGAAAAGCCCCTAGTCGCCACATTCCGGCGCCTGTTCGGGCAGGCTGGTACGGGAGTTGAACCCGCGCTGCTGGCATAGTTCTGCGTTACAAGTCAGCTGTTTAGCCCACTGTACTAAACCATCTGTGGAGAGAGAAACCGAGTCAGGTTGCAAAGGTCTTTCGTCAGATTTCAGTTCGTCAGATCTGAAATATTAACTCTGTTCTTTGAGTATGTCCCATGTCTTGTGACCTTATGGAGAGGAGACTTGACAGAGGTATTCAAGGTCCCGAGAGGTATGGACGGGGTGAAAAACTATCCCCACTGCAGAGAGCATCAAGAAATAGAGGGGCGCCGAGTCAAAACAATTGTCAAAAGGAGTAGCAGCGATGTGAGAAAATGATGTTCACCCAGAGCGTGGTTGGAGTCTGGATTGAGCTTCCTGAGACTTGAGGCGGAGGCAGGTTCGATCGAGGTACTCAAAAGGGAATTGGATTACTGTCTGAAAAGAAAGAGGGACAAGGTTACGGGGATAAGGCAGGGAAGTGGGTAGGATGCTCTTTAAGGGAGCCAGTGCAGACTCAATGGGCCAAACGGCCTCCTTCTACACTACAAAGAATCTGTGATAATTCATTTGTGGCTAACCTGTCTTCCCCCTTTCCCTTTATCCAATAGCAGAATTCAGAGAGGAGGAAACACGAGGCAAGAAATAACTTTGTCCACAGTTGCTATTTGCATCATTCTTGCCATAGACAGAACACTCAAAGCCGAAGTATTATACAGCAATCTCCACAGATCCTGTTGCTACTATTAGTTACCCTGTGATCAACTCATCTGTCCCAGCCAACATTTCCCTCAACCAGCTTCAATATAACAGATTATCTGTTCATTCAGATATGTAATTATTCCTGGGAAGGCAGGCATTGTATTGCCCATCCCGAATTGCCCTCGAGAAGGTGGTGGTGAGCTGCCGAGGCCATTATTGCATCACCGTTTACGGAATCTCGCGTGCACACATTGGGCGTCTGCATTTTCCTGCAATTATAGCAGCGGCAACATATAACCAGCTCACACGTGTAGCCTTCGCTTTAATCCCAACCTCCGCTGACAAGGGTGGATCACAAGACCCGGAATGTTAGACCGAACCCAGACACCAGGAAATGGTGTCTAGCAATCCAGAGACCCAGGACAATGCTCTGGGGACCTACGCAGGTACAGCAGGCAATCAAGAAGGCAAATGGTATGTTGGCTTTCATAGCGAGAGGATTTGCGTATAGAAATAGCGATGTTTTACTGCAATTGTATCGGGCATTGGTGAGGCCACACCTGGAGTATTGTGTGCAGTTTTGCTGTCCTTATCTGAGGAAGGATGTTCTTGCTGTGGAGGGAGCGCAGCGAAGGTTTACCCGGCTGAATCCTGGGATGGCGGGACTGTCTAATGAGGAGAGACTAAATCGGTTAGGATTATATTCATTGGAGTTTAAAAGAGTGAGAGGGGTTCGCATAGAAAGTTACTAAATTCTAACAGGATCAGACAGGGTAGATTCAGAAAGAATGTTCCCAATGGTGGGCGAATCCAGAATTAGGGGGGGGAGTCATAGTTTGATGATAAGGGGTAAACCTTTTAGGACTGAGGTGAGGAGACATTTCTTCACCCAGAGAGCGGTGAATCTGTGGAATTCACTACCACAGAAAGTAGTTGAGGCCAAAACAGTGTGCAATTTCAGGAAGGAATTAGATGTTGTAGCCATGAGTATATTTAACTGTGTGTGTAAATAAATAAGCATTGACTTTGAACGAACTAACTGGTGTATCGAGTCTTTGATCAGTATTCGGGTTTGAACCTTGTGGCGGTATCGAAAGATACCTGGCGACTCTAGAGCAAACATAATTAGAATTAAGGAAGGCAACCATATTGACCGTCATATTCAGAGCCAACCAAAGAGAGCAACAATACAGCTCTTGGGGCTAAAGGGATCAAGGGATATGGGGGGAGGCGGGATCAGGTTATTGAACTTGATGATCAGCCATGATCGCAATGAATAACGAAGCAGGCTCGAAGGGCCGAATGCCCTACTATTGCCACTATTTTCTACGTACGTTTCTAAGAGCCAAGTTCGAATCCCACCACGGCAGATTTGATTAAAAATCTGGAATTAAAAGTCTAATGATGACCAGTGTCGATTGTTGTAAAAACCCCATCTGGTTCACTATATGGGTTTGTTTAGCACAGTGGGCTAAATAGCTGGCTTGTAATGCAGAACAATGCCAGCAGCGCGGGTTCAATACCCGTACCGGCCTCCCCGAACAGGCGCCTGAATGTGGTGACTAGGGGCTTTTCACAGTAACTTCATTGAAGCGGACTTGTGACAACAAGCAATTATTATTATAATGTCCCTTTTGGGAAGGAAATCTGTTGTCCTTCCCCGGTCTGGCCTACAGGTGACCACAGCAATGTGCTTGGTTGACTCTTACATTAGGGATGGGCAATAAGTGCTGGCCCAGCCAGCCATGCCCACATGAAGGATTAAAACAAAATAACCATTTTGCAGGGTCGGTCCATGTCACAGCATAAGGGTTCCAATGCCCCAGCCCTTTCCGACTCTGCGTGTGCAGACTGGGACTAACATAACTCCATGTTCATTGTTGATGAGGCTGCACTTCCATTATCATCTTTGATCTGGATGGATACACATCATTAGATCTCGGTTAATAGCAGCAGGGCACCGAGAGGAATGTTCGCCGTGACTATACCATTCCAAAGGCTACACAAGAAATCATTCAGTTAAAATTCACATTTTTTTCCAACTTTAATGAATCCTTCCCCATTTGCATTCCCTCCTCCAATCAGTCAGCGAATGATTCGCGAGTTCTCCTTTATTTTCACTTAAAATGAAGACCCGCAGAGGCTTAGTCGGAGAAAGAAAATCATCCCTTTAGCCATAGATAAACGTTTCTGTTGTTTGTTTCTTAATCTCCATGTGTTGGTGAGTAGCTGAACGGCAACCGGATTGATGGGGGAGATCGATGCCTGGAGCCGAGGGCCTGTGAGAGATGCGGCTGGGGAATTCACTTGCAAATTCCCAGTCAAAAAGGGGGAGATTTAATCGAGGGGTTTAACATTGGGAATGGTTTCGCTGGAGTAAGTAAGGAGAGGTTGTTTCCAGAAGCGGACCTGCCTGACAGGCAGTGGAAGCAGATTCAGTAATAACTCTCATCGAATGGAATAAATGCTTGAAAAGGAAAGATAAAAATAATTGTGGGGCTACGGGGCAAGAGTGGGACTAACTGGAGAGCTCTTTCAGAGAGAGACAGCACAGGTATTTTTAAAAAATGGCCCGAATGGCTTCCTTCTCTGCTGTCTCTGTTTCCCCAGATCCAGGTTTCCAACATAATCTCGATTGTAAAGTCAGAAGTAAGCACTGAGAGGCGGATTTTTCCTTTTTTTTTGGAAGGGAAAGTACTTTTTGTTTTACAGAACCACAGGGCGCTCGCCTCCGTATGTCATAGCTTCTGTCTCGTACATTTGGGGAACCGACAGGATCTCCGGGGTCGAGCCGTCCCGGGTCACTGCCCAGGGGGCCCGCAGCTGGTAATACAGATCCTGCTTTCGCTTGACATCGTTGGGCTGCTGGTACATCTCCTGGTACAGCGTCTTGAGGCCCCGATTGGGAACGGGTGGGAGACGTCTGGGGAGGGGAGGAATCTTCGTCGCCGCAGGAAACACGCTGGGGTCAATCATCGGGCCAGGCCCGCGGATGACCC
Source organism: Scyliorhinus torazame (assembly GCF_047496885.1). Taxonomy (NCBI): domain Eukaryota; kingdom Metazoa; phylum Chordata; class Chondrichthyes; order Carcharhiniformes; family Scyliorhinidae; genus Scyliorhinus; species Scyliorhinus torazame. The sequence continues at coordinate 30,235,437 of NC_092735.1, forward strand.
GTTGGGCTTCTTTGGGCAGCGGGTTTTCCTCCAGGCCGTGGCCCCAGGCTTTCGGATAGTCTTCCATCTCCCAGTACGTCCCTATGTCCTTCTTTGGAAACCCTTCCAGCTCTTCCCTGCAAAGGAAAGAGGGGAGAGAGAGAGAGAGAGAGTCATTAAAGTCCCACCCTTCAGAGGTCAGGGTGCTTAGGAAAGCGGTTGGAGGTGGGACACAACCTGCAAAATGTGCGGACATGGGATGAGCGCTGATGTCACCATGTGGGAGAGAGTGATTGAGAAATTCAAGGGGGTCAGAGTGGGAAGAGGTTTATTACAAAAACTTTTCATAGAGCCTTTATCATGACAAAAGGACCCAAGGCGCATTGGCTGGTCAATGCCTTGGCTGATTGGGGTGTTGGCTGGTTGGCATGTTGACTGGTTGGCATGTTGGCTGGTTGGCATGTTGGCATGTTGGCTGGTGAAGGCCTCCTTCTGCACTGTAGGGATTCTATGGATTTAAAAGAAAGCATTGGAGAGAATGCAGAGGAGATTCACGAGGATGTTGCCAGGGCTGGAAAATTGTAGCCATGAGGAATGTTTGGAGAGGCTGGAACAGAGGAGGTTAAAGGGAGATTTGATTGGGTAGGGTGCTCTTTCCAAGAGCCGGTGCAGACTCGATGGGCCGAATGGCCTCCTTCTGCACTGTAAATTCTATGATAATCTATGAAAACGTTGAGGATACAGTGATTGACCTTCTGTGCTGTAATGATTCTACCCTCCGAAAAGGCAAGCAGCTGTTTGTTTGAAGCATATTGGAGGCACGAGCAGACCTCTAACGGAAATGTGTGATCAGACAGGTGGAAATTGTGGTAAAGAATAAACAAACGTACTTCTTAAACGCCCTGAAATCCTTGTTGGTTGTGGATAAGTAAATGTTGTTGAGACGCAGGACATCTTTGTCTCGAACAAAATACTCCTGACCAGCCAGGGCTGGGTTTTCCGTACTGGCAATGATATCCTGGGAAACAAGACAGGATTAAAGGTCATTCTGCTAGCATCCCTCGGAGTATGTGAATGGTGGACATAACCGTGTGTGTATGTGTGTGATGTGCCTTGTAGCATATATAATATATAATGAGCCACGGGGCATGTCCCTGTGTAACGCATCCAAATCCTGAACCCAAGATTAGGAGGGAGTACAGTAGGGGCTCGGGGAGTGAACTGGGAAGGTGCTGCCAGCATGTTCTGGAGAAATTCCTTTGCAAATGAAAGCCTGAGTGTGAGGGAAATGCTTTCAGTGTCAGCGTCTAATGTTTCTACTGGCGGGGGGCGGGGGGTGGGGGGGGGGGGGGGGGGCAGGATCAGGCTATCGAGCTGGATGATCAGATAAGTTCATAATGAACGACAGAGCAGACTAGAAGGACCGAATGGCCTCCTCCTGCTCCTATTGTCTGCGTGGGTTTCCTCCGGGTGCTCCAGTTTCCTCCCCCAGTCCAAAAATGTGCAGGTGGATTTACCATGTTGAATTGGCCCTTAGTGTCCAGAGATGTGCAGGTTAGGTGGATTGGCCGTGCTAAATTGTCCCTTCGTGTCCAAAGGATCAGTGGGGTTATGGGGATAGGGTGGGGAATTGGGTCTTTCAGAGGATCAGTGCAGACTCGATGGGCCAAATGGCCTCCTTCTGCACGGTAGGGAGTCTATGATTCTGTGTGTGTGTCCACTGCATGTGTGTTTGTTTCTGTGTCTCCATTGCAGAGATGTCTGCGCGTGTTTCTGTATCCGTGCGTCTATGCTCGTGTATGTCCATCCATGTTGTCTGAGTGTCTCAGTGTTGCTCACGTTTGGTGTGTCTTGTATATAAATGACGTAATGTTCAACCTATGAGATTACATTCAAACTGTCGGCCAACGACCATCGCCAAAGGCCAAATGTCCTTTATGGGCCTTACCTTCGATGGTCCATTGGTGTGATGGTTGGCCAGGAGGAAGGGCTGAGGCCCAGCCTTAAACGCAGTGTCCATGGAGCGCGGAAGTCTGCCAGTGTATTTGTCCTTCATCTCACTCGTTTGGTTAACCATGTTCAGGGGAGTCCTCCAGTCTCGCCTGCTCAGCTGAAAAATAAAGAATGAAAACGAGGAATGGAGCCCAGGACTGAGAAGTTGCTCCACAGAGATATAAACCCAGCCTCAACAAAATGGGATAAAGACTTCCTCTCCCCATCTGCTTACAGAGGCCAATGTGAGATGCATCTGCTTGAGTCGAATTGTACTGAATCCACAAAGTGAAGATTGAGGAGCACATCTAAGGCTGTCTTTAAGTTCAAAACTTAATGGAAGTGAACTCTCTCCTTATCGAACTTGCACTGCACTTGTCCTGGGAGTGTTTGATGGGGACAGTGTAGAGGGAGCTTTACTCTGTATCTAACCCCGTGCTGTACCTGCCCTGGGAGTGTTTGGTGGGGACAGTGTAGAGGGAGCTTTACTCTGTATCTAACCCCGTGCTGTACCTGTCCTGGGAGTGTTTGATGGGGACAGTGTAGAGGGAGCTTTACTCTGTATCTAACCCTGTGCTGTACCTGTCCTGGGAGTGTTTGATGGGGACAGTGTAGAGGGAGCTTTACTCTGTATCTAACCCAAGTCCTGTACCTGTCCTGGGTGTGATTGATGGGGGCAGTGTAGTTGGCTGGATGGCTGGTTTGTGATGCGGAGCGAGGCCAGCAGTGCGGGTTAATCCCCGTACCAGCTGAGGCTATCCACAAAGGCCCCGCCTTCTCTGCCTTGCCCCTCGCCTGAGGTGTGATGACCCTCAGGTTAATTCACCACAAGTCAACTCTCTCTCAAATGGCGAGAGCAGCTGAATCATCCTCGGGGATTATGGTGCCTTTCATTTAATTTCATAGTGGGGGCTTTACTCTGGATCTAACCCTGTGGTACACCTGTCCTGGGTGTTTTTGATGGGACAGTGTAGTGGCAATTGTACCCTAGCCCACATTGTACTTGAGTGTACTGCCCAGTAAGTGCCAATATCGATCATCACCCTGATAAACACGCAAGTCAAAAAAAGACTCAAAGCCAAACATTCTGAGTGGAAGGAGCCATCAGAAGTCTTCCTTTGCAGCACTCACCTTTTCTGACAGATCCTTCATGTAATGAACATTCCAGTGATTGGGAACCTTCATGAAGCGAGGGTGACCAAGTACACCTCCGATGGTCTTGAGATTGTGAGTTGACCCAGTAGTAGTTTCAAAGTTATTAAAAACTTCATCGTAAGGATGGATAGTGTCTCTCTCTCTCAGCTTCGAAGGGAGAGGATCTTTCAGAAAAGACTGAAACAAGAAGGGATAGAGTGACTTACAGAGACTTCCTCTCTATCTTTCTGGAATAAAGCACATCTCTTGACAAGGTCCTCATTGGAGTATGACCAATTCATGGTCTCCACAAGAGAGACATGCAACCTCGTGCGCCAGGCTAAGCCTGATACAATTCAAGGTCTTGCACAGGGCGCATATGACCGGAGCAAGGCTTAGTAAATTTTTCGGGGTAGAGGATAGGTGTGGGAAATGTTCGAGAAGCCCAGCAAACCACACCCACATGTTTTGGTAATGCCCGGCACTGCAGGGGTTCTGGGTGGGGGTGGCAAAGGTGCTTTCGAAGGTGGTGGGGGTCCGGGTCGAGCCAGGCTGGGGGGTTGGCTATATTTGGGGTTGCAGAAGAGCCGGGAGTGCAGGAGGCGGGAGAGGCTGATGTTTTGGCCTTTGCGTCCCGAGTAGCCCGGCGAAGGATATTGCTTATGTGGAAGGAAGCCAAACCCCCGGGCGTGGAGACCTGGATAAATGACATGGCAGGGTTCATAAAACTAGAACAGGATAAAGTTTGTGCTAAGGGGTTCGGCTCAAGGGTTCACCAGGCGGTGGCAACCGTTCATTGACTACCTCGCAGAACGATAAAGGAAATGGGAAGGTAACAGCAGCAACCCAGGGGGGAGGGGGGTCCTCAGGGGTGGTTTTGGTATAGATATTTGTACTTGGTTATGTATATTGGATTGTTTGATTTTATTATCTGGAGAGTTATTATTTTTGTTATGGCAGTTGCCATTTAGTTTATATATTATTTATTTACTTATTAAAACGGTCACTGTTATTTATATTGATTTATTGTTGGAAAAAGGGAAAACCTTTGTATTGTTTTGTTTGGCCGAAAAATTGAATAAAATATATTTTTTTACAAAGAGACATACAAGATCCAAACTGACAAGAAAAGGCGTTGCACCTCCTCCTGGCCTTGATCTGATGCTTGACCTGAGCCAAAAGGCCGAGAAGCGATATTGCCCTCAATATCATCCGGTCAGGAACGTGAAAAATCAACAGGGTAACTGCTCCCAAATATTATTCTGCGACTTGCTGTGTACCTGGAACCGGGAGGTTGTTCTGATCTCTGATGTGGTGTGAGCTGGGTGTTCCATCTTTGAATAATGGATGAAATTGAACTAAACTCGTGGAATTATAATGTTCCTTGTCCCCTTTCTATTATTGACCGTGTCCTTATCTGATTCTGGTCCTTGATTACTCTGCCTATCACTTTTAGAACATAGAACATACAGTGCAGAAGGAGGTCATTCGGCCCATCAAGACTGCACCGACCCACTTAAGCTCTCACTTCCACCCTATCCCCGTAACCCAATAACCCCTCCTAATCTTTTTGGTCACTAAGGGCAATTTTTCATGGCCAATCCACCTACCCTGCACGTCTTTGGACTGTGGGAGGAAACCGGAGCACCCGGAGGAAACCCACGCAGACACAGGGAGAACGTGCAGACTCCACACAGACAGTGACCCAGCGGGGAATCGAACCTGGGACCCTGGTGCTGTGAAGCCACAGTGCTATCCACTTGTGCTACCCTGCACCCCTTGCTGTCTTTTTCTCTTGTTCTTGATTTCCCCCTCCTCTGAATCCTTACATAGGTACCCATCCCCCTGCCATATAGGATGGTCAGGTTAGTTGGATTGGCCATGCTAAATTGCCTCTTGGGGTCCAAAGTTGTGTAGATTAGGTTGGGTTACGGGGATAGGATGGGGGGAGTGGGCCGAGGTAGGGTACTCTTTCGGAGGGTCAGTGCAGGCTCGATGGGCCGGTACCCGAAAGGCCTCCTTCTGCACTGTAGGGATTCTATGGATTTTGAGGTGGATAATGAAGACATCTTGGACAGGTCACACTACCAATGAAGAGGAGCTAGTAAAAATCTGAGAGCAAAAAAAGACGTCTGCGGACCGAGAACGAGAAGGGACATTTGGAATTTCCGTGTGATTAAAAAAAATGATGATTTGCAATATCTGACCCTGTTGGGAAAGATGGAGGGTAACAGAGATTGAGGTAGACAAAGAACCAACTTTCCAAGAGCTGCTCAGGAACTGGATGTGTGTACCACCGACAGGGCGGCATGATAGCACAGTGGTTAGCACTGTTGCTTCACAGCTCCAGGGTCCCAGGTTCGATTCCCGGCTTGGGTCACTGTCTGCGCGGAGTCTGCACGTTCTCCCCGTGTCTGCGTGGGTTTCCTCCGGGCGCTCCGGTTCCTTCCCACAAGTCCCGAACGGCGTGCTTGTCAGGTGAAATGGACATTCTGAATTCTCCCTCTGTGTACCCAAACAGGCACCGGAGTGTGGCGGCGAGGGGCTTGTCACAGTAACTTTATTGTACTGTTAATGTAAGTCTACTTAATAATAATAAATTATGAAAATTATTAAAGAGATGACCAGGCCTCCAGAGCAAGGTTACCTTGGCGATCCCTGTTGGCTGACTCCCTCTTTGGGCATGATGGTACCTGAAGAGGGAGATTCATGTCACATCCTCAGAAACAAGCATTCAATGAATGACAGGAGCAGTGATCTGGAGAACTGAGAAAACAGGAGGTTTATCTGGCACTTTTCACCATCCTGGGGGGTCTCAAACTGCTTCAGAGCTAACGATTCCTTAAAAACAGAAATGTACTTAGATGTGCCAACAGTACCAATCCCTTCTCCTTATTTTGGGGGGTCGGATTCACTGAGATCTCAGAAGGGTTTTTGATTGAATAATTGTAACGGGGGGGGGGATTTGACCCACTTACTTTGAAGTCAGAGGATGGGAAGTATCGGGCTGGGGTGTAATGCAGCCCAATGCCCGTGCTGGTGAGGTGCAGGTCGTGCCTCCTCTCTGTCGCGGCCATGGGGCTCCTCTCCTTGTCCCTTCCGCCCTGGCCCCAGCAGCCGTCCTGCTGTTTGTTTCGTTTCCCTGGAAACGACGCAGCCCCGACGTTTGATACAATCTGATGAAGCCAACGTGGAGCTGGCCAGAGCCCCAGGGGTAATTGACCGGGAAACTCCTTCCTCCCCCGTGGGGGCGAGGGGGGCACCTGCCCAGGGCACGGTCTCAGCTCCTGGCTGACAAATTGAGCGCCCTTAGCTGGAGGGTGTGTGTGCGTATAAGGTACATAACAGCAATGCCTCCCTTTTCAACAACATCAATGGCTACCAAGGGAGTGGGGGTGGGTAACGGGGTTAAAATAGGGGAGGCAGGATGGCTTGGAGTCAGGGGAGGCGGTAACACAGTGGATAGCACTATCACTTCACAGCGCCAAGGTCCCCGGGTTCGATTCCCAGCTTGGGTCACTGTCTGTGCGGAGCCCGCAAGTTCTCCACGTGTCTGCGTGGGTTTCCTCCGGGTGCTCCGGTTTCCTCCACAAGTCCCAAAAGACGTGCTTGTCAGGTGAATTGGACATTCTGAATTCTCCCTCTGTGTACCCAAACAGGTGCCGGAATGTGGCGACTAGGGGCTTTTCACAGTAACTTCATTGCAGTGTTAATGTAAGCCTACTTGTGACACTAATAAAGATTATTATAATTGTTTGGTTGTTTTTGAATCCCTACAGTGCAGAAGGAGGCCATTCGGCCCATCAGCACCGACCCCCGACCCCCTCAAATGAGCACTCTGCCCACCCACAAGTGTCCACCCCTACATATCCCCGTAATCCCATAACCTAACCTGCCCATCCCTGGACACTAAGGAACAATCCACCCAACCCACTTATCTCTGGACTGTGGGAGGAAACCAGAGCACACAGAGAAAACCCACGCAGACAGGGAGAGAACGTGCAAACTCCACAGTTACCCGAGGCCGGAATTGAACCTAGGTCCCTGGCGCTGTGAGAATGCAGTGCTAGCCACCTTCTGATTCTTTTTGTATGTGTGAAAATGCCTTGAATAAAAAACTTTGCAAAAAAAGTCAATGGCTCACAAGTATATAAAGTGCTGATAAAGCTCTGAGATGTATAAAACAAAGCATCGTGCTATTAAACTTGCATTTATAGAATTATGCTTTTAAATAGTCATGGTTCAGGGCATTACTTGACATCATTTGACACCGAACCAGGACATCTAATAAGGGGTGACACAGTGGTTAGCACTGCTACCTCACAGCTCCAGGACCCAGGTTCAATTCCGGCTTTGGTTGATGGCCTCCTCCTGCATTGTAGTGATTCCATCCTATTAGGACAGAGGATCACAAGCTTGGGCAGAGGCAGGCTTTCAGGTCTTGAAGGGGACGGGTGTGTCCTGGAGTTCCTGATCATGGGGCCACGGATGGTGGTGATTAGAATTGTGGATGGCAGGAGCAGCAGAGATCTCAGAGGTTTATTAGGGATGACAAATAATAGTAATAATCATAATCTTTATTAGTGTCACAAGTAGGCTTACATTAACACTTCAATGAAGTTACTGTGAAAAGACCCGAGTCGCCACACTCCGGCGCCAGTTCGGGTACAGAGGGAGAATTCAGAATGTCCAATTCACCTAACAGCACTCTTTCGGGACTTGTGGGAGGAAACCGGAGCACTCGGAGGAAACCCACGCAGACACAGAGAGCGTGCAGACTCTACACAGACAGTGACCCAAGCCAGGAATCGAACCTGGGTCCCTGGTGCTCTGAAACAACTGTGCTAACCACTGGGGAAGAGGTAAACTATGGAAGAATTTTAAAACAAGGATGAGAATTTTACAAGTCAAGGCCAGGGAGCCATTGAATGTCAGCAAGAACTGTGCCGAGGACCCAGGTTCTGTCCTGCCCCCGGGTCACTGTCCGTGTGGAGTTTGCACATTCTCACCGTGTCTGCGTGGGTCTCACTCCCACAACCCAAAGATTTGCAGGGTAAGGGAATTGGCCACGCTAAATTGACCCTTAATTGGAAAAAATTAATTGGGTACTCTAAAAATTTTTTTAAACCAAACCAACTTAAACCTATGCCCTCTAGTTCTCAATTCCCCAAACCTGGGAAAAAGACGGAGTGCATTCACTCTATCCATGCCTCTCATGATCTTATACATCTCTACAAGATCACCCCATCTCTATAAGATCACCCCTCAGTCTCCTAAGTTCCAAAGAAAAAAGACCTAGCCTGTCCAATCTCTCCCTGTAATTCAGTCCTGTTATGGGCCAGGGTTTAGAGAACCCCAAAGTGCATCATGGAGTTCACCCGACTCTCAACTTTTAATAGATTGTGGTATGGGAAGCACACGGCCCACTCTACAGGTGTGGTACAGCAGAAATGGAAAAGTTTTTTTTTTTATAAAAGCAAAACAATGTTTATTCAATGAACTCAAGTTAACCTTTTTAAAACATACAGTGAACATCTTAGCAAACATTAATTCAAATACAACCCCCAAAGACTACAACACTAAGTAAACCTTTAAGCTTTCCTTTTAACATTCAAACGACTTAAAAACAAAACCTTTAACAGAAGCACATCAGGTTAAAGTCACTACTGAGAACATTTATAATTCTGAATTCACCAAATGATCAAGAGATAGTCTTTTCATGGCAGAGAGAACAGCAGTACAGCTGCTGTGTCTGGCTTCAGCTCCAACACTGAAAAAACTAAAACACACCCTGCAGCAAACAGCCTAAAACGGAAGTAAAAAGCGGACAGACAGCCCAGCTCCACCCACACTGACATCACTGATAAATACCCATTTCTTAAAAGGTACATTTCTTAAACACCCATTTCTTACATGACAGTCCCTAGACTCCTGGTGACATCTCTTTAGTACTCTCTCCAGTTTAATAATATATTTCCTACAGCATGGCGACCAAAACTGAACACAATAGTCCAAGCGTGGCCTCACCAACATCCTGTACAACTGCAACATAACTTCCCAAATTCTATACTCAAATGCCCTGACTGATGAAGCCCGGCATACCAAAAGCCTTCTTCACTGTTATCTACGTGTGACTCCACCTTTAGAGAACCGTGCACCTTAACTCCCAAGATCCCTGTTTCGCGATACTCCAAGGTCTTATCATTCACTGTGAAAGTCCGACCTTGATTTGACTTTCCAAAATGCAACACCTCACACTTATCTGTATTGAACTCCATTTGCCACTTCTCGGCCCACTTCCCCAGCTGATTAAGTTCCTGCTGCAAATTTTGATAACCTTCCTCATGGTCTACAATACCACCTATTTTAGTGTCATCTGCAAACTTACTGATCATGCCTTGTACATTCTTATCCAAATCGTTGATATAGATAACAGCAGTGGGCCCAGCACTGACCCCTGAGGCACACCACTAGTCACAGGCCTCCAGTCCAACAAGCATCCTTCCACCATGACCCTCTGCTTCCCATCAAGTCAATTGTATATCCAATTTGCCAGCTCTCCCTGGATTCCATGTGATTTAACCTTCCAGGGCAGCCTATCATGTGGAACTTTATCAGAGGCCTTACTGAAGTCCATATAGACTATATCTACTGCCCTGCATTCATCAACCTTCCTGGTTACTTCATCAAAAAACTTTTTGTAAGGCATGATCTCCCGTGCAGAGCCGCACTGACTATTCCTAATCAAACCATCTTTCCAAATGTTTGTGTGTATATATATACACATATTATCCCTCAGAAGCCTCACTAGTAACTTACCCACCACAGATGTTAGGCTTACCGGTCTATAATTTCCAGGTTTTTCTTTGCAGCTTTTCTTAAATAAGGGCACATTTGCTACCCTCCATTCTTCTGGTATCTCACCCGTGGCTAACGATGATGCAAATATCACAGCCAGCGCTCCCCACAATTTCTTCTCTTGCCTCACGCAGTGTTCTTGGATGCAACTTGTCAGGGCCAGATTTATCCACCTTCAAAAATTAATATGTCCATCACCCCCTCTACTGTAATGCAAACTGCCACCACTAACCTTCACAGGTTCCCAAGTCTTCATATCTTTCTCCATGGTAAACAGAGGAGAAATATTCATTGAGAACCTCGCCCATCTCCTGCAGTTCCACATGTGTCCACTTTGATCCTCTTCTCTCTCTAGTTATTCTTTTTCCTTTAATATACTTAAAGATTCCTTTGGATTCACCTTAATTCTCTCAGCCAAAGCTACCTCATGCTCCATTTTTGCCCTCCTAATTTCCTTCTGGAGTATACTCCGGTATCCCCAGGAAATCCTTCGATTCCAGCTGCCATGCCTTTTTCCTGGCCAAATTCTCAAATGTTTTGACATAAAGGGTTCCCTACTCCTGTCAGCCTTGCTCTTCATCCTAACAGGAACATATAGACCCTGAACTATTTCACTTTTAAAGGCTTCCCATTTGCCAGAGGCCCCTTTGCCTCAAACAAGCTACTCAAATCAACCCGTACAAACTCTTATCTAATGATAGTGCTGAATGGCAGAGCAGACTTAAAGTCCTGTGAATATTTAGTTAATAATCTTTGTCACAAGTAGCCTTACATTAACACTGCAATGAAGTTACTGTGAAAAGCCCCTAGTTGCCAGATTCCGGCACCTGATGGGTACAGAGGGAGAATTCAGAATGTCTAAATTCCTTAACAGCACATCTTTCAGGACTTGCGGGAGGAAACTAGAGCACCCGGAGGAACATACAGTACAGGCCATTTGGCCCTTTGAGGCTGCACCAACCCACTTAAGCCCTCACTTCCACCCTATCCCCGTAACCCAATAACCCCTCCTAACCTTAGGGCAATTTAGCATGGCCAATCCACCTACCTGCATGTCTTTAGGCTGTGGGAGGAAACCGGAGCACCCGGAGGAAACCCACAGACACGGGGAGAACGTGCAGACTCCACACAGTGACCCAGCGGGGTATCGAACCTTGGACCCTGGCGCTGTGAAGCCACAGTGCTACCAGGGCTGAGAAATGCTAGAGCTAAATGTCATTAGCATAAGTGTAGAGCCGGATATTGTGTTTTTAAATGTCATCCAACAGCAGTGTCGATGAGAAACAGGGAGCGGCAAGGGTGAATCCTAGGATGGGGAGTTAGGTAACAGTCAGTAGCATTGGAACCGAGTTGCTGGCCATGACCAGATATACAAAGGTTCATAGGCCTTGGTTAGGATCTCTTCTTCTATTGCACGCGGTTTCCGTTCCCTTACATGATGGGAGATATCAAAGGTACGGAAGAGATTCACGAAAACTATCAGAATGAGAACTCGTTTAAGAGGTCAGTCATCACAAGAAGCTGCAAGTACTGGACCTATTTAGAATTCTAGAGTACAGTGTAGACTTTAGGAAGATCTGATTGAGGTTTTCTAAATAATGGATTGAACGGTGTGCAGGTGGATAAGACGGTTTGAACTGGAGAGGACAGGGTTAACCAAGGTTCAGGAGTACCAGCAATTTAAGCATAGAACTGGCCAACAGTGAGTTTGTCCCTTTTGCAAAGGGTTACTAACCTATGGAATATGCTGCTGGCTTGCAGAGGGTAGATTTGCTGCAAAAATGCAGAAGGGACCTGGTCAAGTTCCTGGTTGAGTCGGGCTACACTGCACAAATGGTATGCGAAATCATTGGCTGATGTGCCTCAGACCTCAACTATTGTTAATGGGAGGGAGAGAAACCAGAATTCATTCCTTAAGCCTATAGTTTACCTCTGCTAAGGTGCAGGATTTGGAGAGTTGGTGGTTGACATTGCATTATGACTCTATTAGACGTGGTCAATGGACCCGCTAGCCCTTTGCTGCCTGTGCAATAGACAGATCAGGCTATTTGCGATTGCAGCAATCCGACTTAGTGTTCATAGATTTACAGTTTTATATATCCACAAGTTAGAGTTCCAGGACAGGCCTAGTTAGTAAGAGTTACAGTTATATTAACAGCGGTCAGCTTTCAATTGCTTCACCACACTAGAATTTATTTGACAAGAGTCACGGAACATCAAGAGCACATCTGGGGCTATCGGTTCTTCAGCTCGGTAAATACTGAAAATGAAGGCATTAATTTTGAAGTACAACATGACCGAAACGCAAGATCACAAAAAATAAGGCACGCCAAGCATCAATGACACATTTAAAGGTTTATTGTTTTAAATTCTCAGACTGTTTAAAGGCTGATGTAGACATCTTTCCACCAAAACTGCCAATTTTGTCCTCTGATCCGTTACCTTCAAAAGACTGCATGTAGATTTTTAAAGCACACAGCAGCGAGAGCCTCCTACTCCATTAGGGGTCTTATACTCACTAGAAGCAACTGAGTACCTGATGCAATCACAGGTGCACAATGCGGCAAATGTTCACCCAAGCCAACATCTCACTGATGGACACCTGTACGCAAGAGTACACAGTTGAATCGGATGGCTTTAAAAACGGGGTTTATTGTGTATTAGACCATAAAAAGATTAATAACATTTACCGAGTTTCACAAGGCTCACGAGGATTCCAAGCCACCTGTTATGATACAGTCACTAAAACTTACCCACCTTAAGAAAAAGCACCGAGTACCTCGTGCTGAAAACTTCCTTCACTACAGCTTAAAACCAACAAACAAAATAAGATTGCGATTTCTGTCAAGAAAACAGGGAAAATGAAAATATTGGTCCAATTGTAAAAGTCCACTTTGAACACAGGCCTTTTCAGTAACCCTCCGTGGGCGGTTCCATTTGATAGCCATTTTCAGCCATGAATCCATCTCCAGACTGCATTGATTCCTGATCCATATACATATCCTGACTAGTTTCCTCAAGTTGCTCTGGAACCCCATTATCCTGCAGTTTGTCAGATTCCTTATTCCTGTCTCTATCCCGGTCCCTGTCTCTGTCTCGCTTGTGGTCTCTATCACGGTCCCGTTCCCTATCTCTCCTCCGGTCCCGGTCTCTATCCTTGTCCCTGTCTCGGTGGCTTCGCCTACGGTCCCGATCCCTATCTCTATCCTTATCTCGATCTTTGTCTCGTTCCCGCTCTCTATCCCTATCTCCCCGTTCTCTATTCTTCTCCTCCACTTCAGGTTTAGATTCAATGGGTTCGGTGACTATGTCGACTGCCTGTGCATCGTTGTGAGGCCCGTCACCTGCCTCAGGCTGGTCTACATCTGTACGTTCTTCTTTCTTATCCTTATCCCTGTCACGCTCTCGCTCTCTCTTACGATCGCGACTGCGGCTACGCCGCTTGCGATCCCGATCTTTGTCCTTATCCTTCTCCCTACTTCGCTCACGGCTGGTACGTGCTTTCCTTTCTTCCTTTTCTCGACTACGCGATCGAGGGCGGCGGCGCTCTCTGGAGCGGCTTCTACGCCGTTCACGTTCCTTGTCCCTTTCACGGCTGCGCTCACTGCATTCACGGCGGTCCCGGTCTCGCTCGCGATCCCTGTCCCTGGGGGAGAAAATTGAAATTAATGTAAGAAATAGGAGCATGCTTCGCCATTAAATAAGATCATGGCTGATCGAGTGTGGCTGTAACTCCCACTTTCCTATCCTACCATAATAGGTAGAAGACTCCTGTGACAGGAGTTAAGATTTTTGTATCGCCACTGAGCATTTTCTTGTATTGAGACAGGTCAATAATTTATTGAGCTAAAGAATAACACCACATGAGGTGTAAACTACTTACGTAATCATTTAGTCTCTCCAATTAGCAATGAATGTAACTTCTAAGTAATTGCAAATAGAGGGAAACCAAAAGGGAAAGCTGAAACTTAAGGCAGTTGTTTACTCCTTAGGATTATTGCTGCTTTCAAACAGCAGGCTTTTGAATTGTTCTGAATTACAGGCTCAGTAGTGAGGAGATGGATATTTTCTGGCGTATTCGCCACTATTTCCACAGTACTCCTATCGTTCATTATTGGAGCTAAACAACGCTCTTGGAGACTAACTCTGCAATGGTGGCACTCGAGCTGCAGTACGAGGCATAAAATAGTCTTGCAATGGTCCAACTGGGATATCAACACGCCACAGGCAAACATGATGAGAGCAGCACTTGCAGACTGAGAGTCACCACTGAAGCACTGGTTTTCCGATATCATAAAGAGCTAGCTGCCGGTTTCTTTCTCTTCCTTTTCCACCACCAAAATTCTCCCAGTTAGCATTCAGTTGTGGTAAACCATCAATCTGCAGATAGAGTCCTTTATGCAGCAAATTCCCACAGACCGTTTGATGCTAGGTTTCAAAGCAGCCGCACACGCCTGGAACACTTCCTCACCTCAAGGGTCAGATTCCCTACCTTCTTGTCAAAATAAATAAGCAGCTTGCCCCAAGAAAAGTAAAACATACCCAAATCAAGCAGTGCAGCAGCAAAACCAAATTCAGCTGTATTGTTCGGAGTACAAAAAACAAACAAATATGGGGGCCTATTGATATCGTAAAACATTTTCCAAAATATCACTAAACCGTAAACAAGAAGCCTGTGTCACCATTTACAACTGGATCCCAAGTTAATTGAACACAATTGTCAGTCACGCTGGAGGTCACTAATGCAATCCGGTGCAAAGTCTCCAGCTTGACAATACTTAAAGCAGATTGTTCACTTTCTATGTCAGTTACTGCTGCTCACCTTTCATCATATCGCGGAGCATCATCACGACCTGAATGTTTGATATTAACATCTGCACCACCTCTGCGAGTGCCCCCAAGTCCACCACCTGCAAAAGAAAGCAACAGGTCTTTGCAGCACAGGATCAAGTGCAATCTGATCTGGGACATCACTGCTACTTCATAGTCAAATCAAAGAGAAGTCTCAGGTTCTGCTCTTTTAACACTGAGGTTACTCATTCTGACTTTTTAAAATCGAGAGCGGGAGGCAATAGATTGTTCAAAAATTGAAGTAGACTCTTTGAACAGCCTTCATTGAAAAGACATTGGGAATGTGAGGAAGCAGGACCACACTACACCTAGAATGGGTCTATAAGCAGGATATTGTGCCACAGTGGTGAATTGTTGCCCACACTATTGCTGACCTCTTCACCTGGAACCAGGCAAGAATGGCCACCAGTTGGCGAGAGCACTTTACTGTAGACCAGTCAAGACTTGTGCTAATTAATGAACAGTCAAAACAAACCCTAATTTATTGATAAATCAATTTACTGTACTTGTAAAGAATGAGAGACAAAGGGTAGCAGGAACATGTTAATTTAAGTCCACTCAGTAAAAATACCTACAGCTTTGAGTCTGCCGTTTAGGCTTTCAGTGATCAGACAAGAGTTCAAATAAGACAGCAAGAAGCTAAATTACTGAAATATTTTCAGCACTTGAAAATAATTTATTGTATAGGTAGAGCAGCGATTAGGGAGCTTGCTCCACATAAAACCATTTTCCTACAAAATAACAGCAGCTAAATGGACAACTACAATGTGGTATTCACAGAGGTAAGTTTACTAGCCAGACACACACTAGTTCCCACTCCATGTCTGCTTCCAAATGTTAGCTGGGATTCAAACCCTCTCACTATGCAGAGATCGCTGCGACAACATAGATTCCTAATGTTTCAGATAAATCTGCGACTGAATAGATACCCGCACCCATTTAATTTTAAACTGAAATGTTCCAAAAACCCCGAGACAAGCAGAGCTCTAATCAGTCATATCTCCATCATGCAAATGCCAGGTAATGACCACCTCCAATAAGAATATCCACGCACTGCACCTGGGTATTCAACATTGTCAATGCTGAATATCCCCTTCATCAACATTGTGAATGACACGATTGAGTAGAAACTTTACTGGACTAGCCACATAAATACTGTGGCTAAAAGAGCAGACCAAAGGTTGGGTATTTTGTGGAGAGTAATTTGCATTCTGACTATCCGAAGCCTTCCCACCATCTATTAGTTCCCCATTCACAACCTCAAACATTTACTCCCTCCCCCGCTGACGGACCATGGTTACAATGTGTACCATCTCCAAGCTGCACAGCAGGAACACACCTAGGCTATTTGTTAAAACTCTGAAACCAGCAACCGTTACCACTATAAGCTCAAGGGCAGCAGGTAAATAAAAACATCACCACCTGCAAATTTCTATCTAAATCACACATCATCTTGAATTGGAATTGTTCAAAATCCTGGGACATTCTATCTAACAGCACTGTGGGAGTACTTACACCACAGGCTGTAGTGATTCAAGGCAGCTGCTATCTTCACAAGGGCAGTTCAGGATGGGGCAATAATGGCTGGTCCTTCTGGTGATGCCCACACCCCTGAATGAATAAAACAAAACAATCTTACCCAGTCTCCTTGGACGCCATCCTTTCACAGTGCGGCCTCTCTCCACATCAACCAGAACTCTCCTCCCATCAATCTTCTTACCATCTGCGTGTTTGTATGCAGCTGCAACAGAGTGTGCCCAGAATAGCAACTAAAAGTCAGTGGGATTGAAAATGGTAAAGCCCCACCCAGTCCCTCCCCTTTTAAAAAGGAAAAATATACAATTAACTTTTCATGCAGAACCAAAACCTTTAGGGGGAAAAAAAGTTCTGTTTACCCCCTCCCCCCAAATCCCCCTTCCTCCTTCAACATTTGGAAGCAGGCTGTTAAATGAAATGCAAGAACCAGGGCTAGCTCCTCATTTTCCCAATAAAACAACATTCTGGAAACTGCCATTTTTGCTCTTTTAACTTGGGACGATCTGCTTCTACTATTCACAATTAAGAGTTTTAAAACTGTGTTATTTTGCAAGAATTTGTTTCATTGGAAAAAGGAAGAGCCAACCCCAGCTAGTGTACAACACTGAACCGTTGAGATCTAATCCTGGAAAGGGAAAAAAAACTATTAGAACAATTGTTAATTGAATCCATTCCTCAAACACTCATCACACACACTCACTTTAATCAACTAAGTTCTGCTAGATTTAGGGGGAATTTAGGCCCCAAGAAAATACCAGAATAAAGACTGTCACTGGTTGTCTTGCAACAGAAAATGGAAACCAAGCCAATTCTGAAAGCAACCGAAAATTGGGTGCACTTATGGTTGAAACCCTTGTACAGCACTCAATTGTAAGGTTATCAAACCACAAGAGTGCCAGGGCAATCAACTAAAGGAATCATTAACAAAGACAGTGTTTTAATTCAGGACTGACTGACCGAAGGATGCAGATTAAACAGAACTGGTTTACTCCAAATTGACAATGTTAGGTATAGACCATGCCAAGAGTTAAATGGGAGGGAAGTTTTACTTCCTACAACATATTCAGAACTCTGGCCAGTTGAAGCTGGACAGACTATGACCCAACGTAGGCTTGCAAGTACAGCACAGGTGCACTTTGGTTTCAAACAGAAACTGACCACTGTAGCAAGCAAACTAATGGACTAGGAAAGGAGGAATTTAACCTGACAAACACTTCCCCACTTTCTAAAAGGGCAAGTATTTAAAAAAATTTTTTTTTTTTTTTTTTAAAAAGGAGTGGGAAATGCTGGAACACCGTATTCAATCACCTTGTTGAAATGGAAGGCTGTTAAACGCTATGTATTTTCCTAACTCAAAACAATCTTTGCCTAGAGCCATTATCATTGACTCAATCTCAATACACTTGACAAGAGAAAAAAAAACACCATGCAACATCTTCAAACCAGCTTCTCCTACTTTTAGTTGAGTTGGCTAAGTTTTGCTTTCAAACTAATCAGGCCCCTATTCTTCAGGGCTTTATCGTTTAATTACTGAATTCTGATTTAAAATTATGGTCCTTTTGAAAGAGGATAGATATTTAATCTCTGCCTGCAGAATTAGTGCAAATTCAGGATAAGGGTAAAATACCAATATTGTATTTTTGTGGCCTAGGTCAGCATTTTCATTCATTGCATCACTCATATCTAAAAAAAAACAATGAGACTATGTTTCAGTCACGCATTTTGACCAGGGTTACAGGTCCTGCGTTAAATGTTTTTAAAAATGTATTCCATCCGCTATACACCACCAAGGAGAAAGAAAAATAGATTAAAAACAGGGACTGGAGAAGGGACGAAGAGGAAAAAGTAAAATAAGTCGATATAAGCACTACACAGCACCACTAACAAAAGAAAAGAGATTTTACCTGTACGGTTACTTACAAAAACTGCACTTTAGCCCCCTGCACTCATGAAAATCGGGACGCGCTATCTTGCCAACAGATGGTACAATGTTCAGTGTTTCGACTTCCACTGTTTGTAACTTTCTGCTGCTGAGGATTTACCCTTTACTTACTGCACCTTACCTGCTTTCAGCAGCGATTTGGTTTTTAAGTATTTTCTACATCGGGCATTTGATTACTTTAACAAGCATAATCAAAAGATAATATATTTACTTAGGTTTTAAAAAAACGGTATCAGAGAAAAATGTCTGACTTGTGGCTTTTTCCTCCTTTCAAATTTACAAAACCACCGCAATCTGAATGTCCAAAGAACACTAACTTCTACAGAACTGAATCCACACATAGGGGAAATTAAAATTAAATTCTGGCTTTCTCTTACCACCAAATCCTTTGTACCAGTCTTTTAACCACTTTGCAAAGCTAGTTTAATTTTTCTGCCACACACTTAGTTGGTGTCTTGCTCTCAGCACTTAACATTGGCAACTGGATAAAAACATGGTTCAAGATGTCAGTGGCAGCAGAAAGGCCAAATGCAATCCAGAACATGCTCATCTTTTTGTGCAGCAACATGTTATAACTAAAACTGCACTCCCACCAACCTACAACCAGGTAATTACAAATATAAAAAACAGAAGCAACCAAATTTCAGCATCTGTTGTATTGTCAAAGTTTTACATCACTGTGTCCATATGATACACAAAACAAGAGCTCTGAACCTGCAGAAATATGTTTGCATAATACTTAAGGCCCGCACTTTGAAGTTGAAAATTAAACAGTTTCCTTCCGAGTAGAGCTGACCTACACATGCTAGGCAGACAATGTGACTTATTTCAAGATGAGTAGTGACACGCCTGGAATAATGTAGGGAATATCTGCCCAGTTGCTCAACTCCAGAACTCTTTATCCTGTAACCGGGTGAAGTTACAAGAACACAATTCCTCACAGGGAACTAAACTTCTCAAAACTCTAAAACCCATTGGAAGCACTAGTGAAATAAATTAAAGACATTTTTACATTATAATCAATTGGCATCTAGTAGATTGCTCAAATGGAGGCTCCTCGGCAAAGCACTTTAACCTAGATTTCTTTTTCAAGTATGTCCTTTCACTTTTAAATTCTCCTTTCACTTTTAAATTCTCATATTCTGTGGCCTTCAGAAATTTTATTTAAGCACATAGTGTCTGCACCCTTGACCAGACACAGAGGACTGGTTGCTCATCGTTGAGGAATCATCTAATCCAATAGTCTACGACCCACAAATATCTAGACTGTAATGCAGTCAGAACTTGGAGATTGCTGTGTTTATGTTACACCTGAAAGAGAACCGGACACCTGCCAGCAACATTACCGTCAAGATAAAAGAGCTTGCGTGGAAACTTAAAGCAGACTAAAAATACACAGAAGTCGACAACAATTCCTATTGACCTAGCCTGAGGGGGAAAACGCAGATTGCATGTAAAGGCTAGAAATATTAGCACAAAAATGCTGCCAAAGGATATTGCAGCTTGGATAATAACATTTCTTTAAAGAGAGGATCTCACTATCAAAACCCCTTCTAGTCAAAATGTAGCATGAGCATCCCTTTCCCATGTGCTTTCTTATCCAAATGAAGAGACAGTTTCACTGACATATCGTTTGGAGACGAGATCCAGGAGATTTCAGGAAGCCAAATGGTAGTCTACAGCAGGCAATCCAGAATTTGTGTGACACCTCCACCATACATGTTAATTCACCTCCACTGCAGCCAGCCATCAAATTTACTTCTAATTATCACAGCAATGGCACAATAAAAACAAGGAAAGTTTCCCCC
Source organism: Scyliorhinus torazame (assembly GCF_047496885.1). Classification (NCBI taxonomy): domain Eukaryota; kingdom Metazoa; phylum Chordata; class Chondrichthyes; order Carcharhiniformes; family Scyliorhinidae; genus Scyliorhinus; species Scyliorhinus torazame. Next base: position 30,255,537 of record NC_092735.1, read on the forward strand.
ATTGTTGTTTCCTCCCAAATCAAGGAGCAAGATGGTGAGAATCCCTCTTTAAAACCAGGTATTCTTTGAACATTCAAGTTCTTAAGTATGAAAAATTCAACACAAGTCAGACAATCCCTTCTGTATTTTTTTTTTTTTTTTAAATAAAAAAATACTTTTACCACGTTTTACCAATGTCATTAAAATACCCTGTTTTACCAATCCAGCATTGCTTCTCTGTTCTCGCAAGCTTCCATTTGCTTGGAGTATCAAAGGCTCCACGATGTAGACTGGGAATCCCTTCACATCAGCTTACCTGGCTCAAATTTACTCAATGAGCACAATTTTTTTTATTGAGCAGCTTTGGTTTTTAAAAAGGCTCTTTTGCATTTTAACATTTTGTGGGGGGGGGGGAAATGTTTTAAGGGTATATGAATGGTCACTGAGCTGCAGAATTCCTTTTTTGAAAGCCTATAATGTTCTAGGAAGTACAGAGCTTTTAAAAAATATGAATTCAAGACACAAGGGTGAAAGAATGAAAAGGAATTCAGGATTTATTTTTTAAAAAAGGGTTTTGTTTATTTCTACTGCAGTGCTAATAGCCAGCCACATCACTCTAGACAGTGTGAACCAACGCACATTTTGTTGACTGGTTTCCCAGAAATGCAGTCCATTGTGGATTCCTCAAACGTGGTCATTTAACAATAAACTGAATGCCCGCAAGAGGGGGAAAAGACAGAAAGCACAGAAAAGCATTTTTAACCTAGATAGAAATCAAGAGTTCAAGATTAAAAAAAAAAAAATATGGGCCAGCCAATTGCAGCTCTGAAATGTGGTATGAAAATGGCCGGTGTTTGTTACTGATGTGATTTTACAGACCACTTATAACTAAGCCAGCAGTGATTAAATTTCAGATAGGTTTTTCACAGCGTTTTTTCACAGCGTTATGTGAGAAGTGGATCGGTGTTTTGGGAGATGTCCATATGTATGAAGATGTTTATCCAATTGAACAATTCTGATAAATAATCATGAATTCAAAAATGCTAACACACATGATTAGAGCTTCCAAATTGTGTTTATGATGCACAGATGTAAAAATGTAATGAAGCTTTAGTGACTTTAGCCAATACAGAAGTTTATAAATAAGAGAATGTTGTGATTTTAGCCTTATGGGAGTAAAATTGGAAGTGTCATACTGCAGTTAAACTAGCTTCTACATTTCAGCTATAAATTATGTTTCATTTGCTAAACTCTTCTGCACTACTTATGTACACCTCTTCTGCTGCATTCTATCTGCAAATTTAACCACAACTATCGCTCTTTCAGCAAGCCCCTTTAAGTTCCTAAGGAAAGTGCAGAGTTCACTTCAGCTGAAAATGCCAGCCAAATTTGCCTAACTAAATAAAACAGATGCGGGTAGGTCAATTCCTGGATAGGTGGCATTTAAATGAAATTCAAACTCAGCATTAATCCTTACCATACCATTGATGTGTCATACAGTGCAGGAGGCCATTCGGCCCATCGAATCGGCACTGGCCACTAGAGCACCCTACTTAAGCTCACACCTCCACCCATTCCCCGTAACCCCACCTAACCTTACTGTTTGGACACAAAGGACAATTTAGCATGGCCAATCCACCTAACCTGCACATCTTTGGACTGAACCGGAGCACCCGGAGGAAACCCGCGCAGACACGGGGAGAACATGCAGACTCGGCACAGTCACCCAAGCCGGGAATCGAACCTGGGATCCTGGAGCTGTGAAGCAACTGTGCTAACCACTGTGCTACCGTGAAGCCCATCTTTCAGGAAACGCTCAGGATCAAGGGGGGGGGGTACAGGCTAAAAAGTATATTGGTGTGTTCGATAACAGTTGCAAAAAGACAAAAAATGGGAGAAAAGGAAAAATAATGTTGAAAAATGGCTAATTCAGGCAGAAGTGTTTCAGTATCGGTGAGAACCAAATTGTTCAAAAAAATAAGCCCAGCCAAAAAACTACCTCACAGCACTGGAATACTACAAGAGCTCTTTGCTAGACCTTGGCCATATGCAAGATGGTCTGATCTGCCTTGAAATCATGTTCTTTTCCTTTTCAGCGTTAGTTAACCGTACGTAATGTATCCATGAAGGAATTAAATTAAGGATTTGGAAGGGCATGTTTCTCACGCATCCGTGCTTTTAGTTTATGCTGCGGTTTATGAACGCTACACAAGTGTAATCCCAAGTCCAAACTGGTGCTATTCTTCATGTTGATTTAGAAATGTTTTATTTGTGGTTAGATGTAGCGCATCCCTACAAGATTTTGCTGCAACCAGTTCAATTCAGAACATGGAGGGTTTAGTGATATCTGAAGTAGGTTTTGAAGTTAGGCTAGGCATTAATACCATAAATAGAAGCCCAAGCGAGACAAATTTGTTTAATGTAAAGTGTGCCAATTTATTTACGAAGCCAATCAGACGATCACGGCACAACTGCAGTTAAAACTAACAAATTGCTGCAGAAAGCAATCTGCAGTCATTGTTAGGATTACTGTTTGATCTTATGTTCCACCCGTACTACAAAACCTCTAGAATTTCAGCTCAGGAAAGTAGAGGGGCTCATTGGATCCTATACCCCTCTGTATTGAAAATCTGGTGGTTAACTACACAATTCCTTTCTTATAAATTTGATTTTCCTACTACTTCTCTTGTCCCACTTCCCCAGCACCCAAACAGCTGCTCCAATGCCTTTAAGCTCAGCAATGTTTAAATCTCTCGCTTCCCTCCTTAGTAACAAAATTAGCAAGAAAAGTAGGACACCAGTGAAGTTCATTAAGCATAGAGTATTGTGTGCGCAATGTGCTTGGGCTTTCTAACTGCAAGACGTGAATGCAGATGTTTTTAAAACCTACGTGAAACAAACTTTTGCGCTTTAATCAACCCTACTTAGTCTAGCCCAATGTCAATCAACTATTCCCCATATATACACACGGCCATTGCTTTTCAGAGGAAAAAATATCTATATTAAGTGGATAATATTTTTGGAACAAGTTACTCTACTTCAGTCGTTCCAGGGGTGCAGAAGTACAGTGACTTGATCATGACTGCCTCTAGGCTCTGCATATTTTGCTTTGCTCACTCAGAAGCAACCAAAATTTTCCATAAACCTCACAAAAATAATCCTAAATTTCTTGCGGCAAATTAAACCCCAAGCCTAAAAGCCAAATCGGACTTAAAATATCTCAAAACAGGGTCTCTCCTCCTTGTAGCATGAACTACATTTGACAATGCAAATACTGATTTTTAATCCACATTTAAATAACAGGAAGTACTTTTCAGATTCCCATGTGCCATACAGGGAATCTACAGGGACTCCCAATAGTGCACACAGGAAAATTAAATCTAATGTCAGGCTCATCAATTTTAAATTTTCTGGACTAGCCTGAAGGCTAAAATATGTTAATGCACCTGTTCAGTAATCATCATCAATACTCCTTGGAATTAGGGACACATGCAAAAACTCAACTTCAGTATTAGACAGCACCAGCTAACAGATACCTTTATTATGCCTGACAATGTATACATATATGTATCATTTAAAGGAACGTTACATTAAAAAGCAAAGTCCATTTGTGTGGCGAATCCTTTTTTCTCTGAAATAGTCTCCACACAAATGGTTCCCAGCACTAAGCTATCTTCTTTCCTACAAGTTGCAGAAACTATCCCCTATCTTCTTTCCTACAAGTTGCAGAAACTATCCCATACCACTTTTCAGATGGAAATATGATTTATCGTCATATATTACCCAACAGGAACTCCCCAATGAAGAGCCAGTCTGCAAATCTCATCCCTCCTGCCACCAGATGAAACCCCTCTCCTCCTAGAAGCATCAAATACAGAAATTAGCAGCTATGCATCAACTCACAAGCTATTCAAAACGAACTAGTGAAAAATAGACAACTGTAAAAGTTAGCGGATGCTTGGCTAGCCTGGTCTGTTGGGATAAGCAACGTGGTCAAATTATATATCTCACCAGTGAGACAGCTATTATATGGGAACGAAAGAGAAAGGGTAGAAAAAGTGATTCCAAGCTGATTTAATTTCAATTATTAGGTAAGTATTCACTATACTTCAAGCCCAAGCAATAGTCTGATCCATTTGAACAGAGACCTCACAAATTAGAATTCCCATTCTGCTGTGCTAATTTTTCACACTAGTGCAAAGCATCAACTTTTTATATTGACAGTCTTTGTAGGTGCAGATCCCAAAGACAGGAATAAGAGACAAGGCCACTGAGTTTCTTTACCCCAGGGTTCTAAGCCCTAACAACCTTGCAACAAAGACCCTTTCTTCCTCCAAATATGAAGTTGTTTTTCTATTGTGTTTTGTGTAGCCTCCCCTTTCTCTTAACTGCACTTAGCAAATCCATTGGATCTACAGTCTGTATTTTAATCACTCTCCTCTCACTGTGGTGATGTATTGTGAGTTCTTACCCATCATACAAACCCATATACCAACCATACAATGAGATGTAAGGGGAGCATTAGCATCAGCTGCAAGCCAGCAGTGGCATTTGCCATCAGAATGGTGGCTGCAGTGACAATAGAAATAACACAGAATTAATATACCCCAGCTTGCAAACGCAGTGCACAAATTACAAACAAACTATTAAAAAATACATAAAAACTGAGGCCCTTTTCACAAGATGGTTTCATCGCTTAAGAACCAAACAGGTCAGAATGTATTTGTTTTTAAACTCCCATGTTGGAAAAGCTCTCCAGTGCAGTAAAACATGTGCTATGCAGTCAACCCCAAAATAACCAAATTTCTGCACATTTTTTAAGCACAGGCAGACTCAGCATATTTACATGGTACAGAAAATATCAGTCAGCGCACAAGTTTGAAATGCCGACTATCTGAAAGAGAATGGAATTGCAAAGGAGCAGGTGGCTGCTTAACCCAAGTTATACTGAATGGGATCCAAAAGAAGTTTTGGATTGTTTGAAAAACACAACCAAGGAAAATGGCCAATAATTTCCATAAGTGTTATCCATTGCAATCTTTTAAAAAATGTAGATGGGTGAGGTTTCTCGAAACCTTTCCAGGCGTGAAAAGGGCCCAGTGATGCAAAAAGTCTCTTTTTTAAATAAAAGAAAAGACTCAAGCCCCGCGCTGCTAAAAACGTGTCATTAGCCTTAATTGGCAGCATGGAACTGCCCTCATCAGTCTTTGGTCTCCACTCGGACCATTTCTGACAGTGACATTAAGGTGGAGAAGATTTGAACACCTGGACTGATTCATGAGGAAAAGTACATCCTCAATTAAATAAAAGGAAAATGAATTCCTTCGCATTACTGTTTCTCTCGAGAAGGGTAACGGGCTCAAACCCATTCCACCAAGGAATATAACAGCAACAGTGCACTGTGAGCACATAATCGAAGGGAGAATATTCTTAAAAACCTCCCCAATGAATGCCAACTCAATGCAATTTTACACTGCATTTCAGGGCAGTCAGATAATAGATGACCAGAATCACCTCAAAAATGGGAAACCACAGGGTTAGACTGCCTAGCCCAGGGCTGCAGTGACCCATGCCTTCAAGATTTACGTTCAGCAGTGTCTGCCCCCATCCTGAATACATGAAAAAAGATGTATTAATAAAAGTGAGAACTTGGTTCCAACTGCTCAACATGAATATAAAATTAAACTAACCCAAGTGATTAAGCAGGAACAATGAAACAAGTTCTCACTGCGATAGTCGAATATAAATCATTAATATTTTAATTCACTACCCTTAGCACCTCCAAAATATTGGAAGTTGTAGTATACTTACCACACCAGGCAACCATCATACAGTGATAACACTGAAATAGCCCCCTACAGACCATCAGGAACACCCAAAAAAAAGCACCTTAAAAAAATCTTGATGAAAATACAGTTGAGACTTGATAAACAATAACGAGTCCAAGCATAACTGACAAGATTGTTATTCCCAATGCAAGTGCCAAATTAAATATAAATGCTGATTTCAGCGGTATGTCTTGACAATGTAGTTATGTATATCAGGATTCAGCTGTATTCATCCAGTATAGAACTCTCCTCCCAACCTTCTAAGGGTGACCGTTCAATCTTTCAGCAGTGGGAATTATGTTACATCATGCACATTAGGTGATTGAGTGGTTGCGAACTGCTTTCACAAAATGCAATGACTAATTCATATCTGCTCTTTGGGATAACTTTTTAAGTGTCCAGGGAGAAGAAAAGCAAGGATTTCCAACCAGATATTTCCCCCGCCCCTCGAGACATAACTTCCAGCACATTTGCAAGCGAGTCCCACAGTGTAAAGAGTTTGGATACGGATCTCAAATGGTTTTGCCTTAAATATTCTACTGTTCTGAAACCTTTGCGGTTACTAATCAGAAAAGCCCAAAGAACACAGCTCAATATTCTCTGGTTCACCGAGGGAACTAACCACAGTTTTACCGGTCAAGTCTATTGTCTTATGCTCACTAAAATATGATGTGTCTCTGGTTTAGTATGGGTTTTAATTGTCCCATTCAACACTAAAATCTTGGGTTCAAAATGACGCTCACCATATTAAGACATTGTTTCGGTAGGACTGATCTGATGGTTGATACTGCAGTTACTCATTGATTGCTAGATGTTCACCCCAAAGTAGCTCATATAGAGGTGAGTTTGGAGACTAAAAAGACTCCTTAATGAAATTTGTCAAACCCTTCAATCAGTGCAAAGTCAATGCTGATTTAAGCATATGTGGATAGTTCTATTTGTATTTAAGACAGTCAAACCCCAAAATGAAAATTGAGAATACCAGGAATCCCATATCACTTAAAAACTCACTCGCTGACTCACCCCCCCCCTCAGTCAGACCAGTAGGTTACACAATGAGTACCCCAAGATCAAGGGAAAGCTCGCCACAACTTTAAAGTTCACCCCTTGCCACCAAGACAGGGTACCTGTCAATTTTGTGCAATTCTGTCTGAAGGTAGATGCACCAATACTAAGCGGACTTGAAAAAATTGGAGGCTTCATTCTGCACCCAGGAGGCTGCGCAATAGCATGTACCAGTTATGGGAGCTCTTGAACTCAAATTATTAGCCATTCAAAACCTCTTCACCCCACGAACAAACAAACCACTTACAATGCATGTCTCGCTCATGTTCATATTCGATGAAAGCGTAACCACGGGGTTTTCCGGACCGTTTATTATACACCATGTAGATCTTGAGAAAGAGTAAAGGATACAAAACAGCAAATCAAGGACTGAACAACAGGTCACACAATACAGAACAATTGACTAGTTAGATCAACAAAAACACTAGGTTTGATCATCCACCTCCCAATCTCATCATTTTCATCAGCTCAACCCTTCACTTCATGTTAAATTGAGAATCTTTCCAATTCCCATTTGAATCGCTGCAGTCCATGTGCAGTCCAGGGAGACCCAGTGCTGTTAGGAAGGGAGCCCCAGGATTTTGACCCGGCGACAGTGATATAGTTCCAAGTCAGGATGGTGTGTGGCTTGGAGGGGAACTTGCAGATGGTGGTGTTCCCCATGTATCTGCTGCCCTTGTCCTTCTAGATGGTAGAGGTTGCAGGTTTGGAAGGTGCTATCCAAGGAGCCTTGGTGAGTTGCTGCAGTACATCTTGTGGATGGTACGTACTGCTGTCACTGAGTGCCAGTGGTGGAGGGATGAAATATTTAAGGTGGTGGATGGGTGCCAATCGCAGAGACTGACTGCTTTGTCCCTGAATTGAAAAGTCATCAACCTGAAAAATGCATTCTGTTTCTCTCTCCACAGATGCTGTATGGCCTGAGCATTTCCAGAACATACTGGTTTTACTCTCTTTACAGGTACTACTTGCAATTTTGCTGCAGAATCCTCTAATTTTCTGCTCACTAACTAGGAGTCGAGTGATGATGGACTTATTTGAAAGCCCACCCCGAAGCAGGATACGTTTTTGCAGCAAGAAGAATTTATTTACTTATGTGCTGTGCTTCTATCCTGTTCTGGGGTCTTGTCCCACTCTTGGATGTCAGGACATTGCAACATGTAGATTTAAAAAGACCACAGGATTAGTGTTCTTTTATTCAGCATCGGTACCATAATTTGAATCAAACTCTTAAGACGATGTGATGCTTACCCTTTTGATGGGGCCATAGACCTCAAATTCACGCCTCAGCTTGGATTCTGTTGTATCATAGTTCTGTAGCAAGAGGAAACAAGAATCAAGCATTTACACATATCCAAATAAACTCAAACTGATCAGAAATAGTTTGGAAAAGTATGTTGTTTCCAAGGACCATGTTGCTGATTTATAAGTTCATATCAGAAGAAAAGTACTAGTCAGTCCACCAAGGTAGTCGCACTTCGCCTCCTCCATTTGTCTCAGTCTAGCAGCATGTCACCCAATTACCCAAATTCAGCACCCAAAGTCCACTGAAAACTGTTCAATATGCAAGGCTCCCTTAAGAACACAGCAGAACTCAACCGTAACAATATCATATCTAACTTTATATAATTAGCCAAGATCTTAAAACTGGTTTTCTTTTTAAAAAAGGATAAATTAGTTAACCTAAACCTCACATGCAACTGGTCCTGGGGGCTAATAACAGGCCCTCCAGCAAAACTAGGTCTTTAAAAAATGTTGGTGACAAAGAAAAGGAGGTTTAACACCCATCATCACATTGGCATGATAAAATCAAATCTATCACAACTGCAGTTTTTTCACCCCTGTAATATTTCTCTTCTCCCTTTGGGATCAGTAGCACTCACCCCCAGGATATTGTGAATAAAAACTATACAGTATCGGGGGAATAGCATGTGGGGTTCAAGCTGTACAATGTTGCATCTGCCGGTACGCACTGGTTAAAAGATCGTCAGTACTAGCAATCCATTGAATTGGTGGTACCCAATTTCCAATGCATTTCATTTTCAACATTGAACACTTACCACTCTGGCGACAAACAGTGTCTTGAAAGCATCACCCTGGGCATTTGGATCATTGTGAGGATCCCCTGCAGACAAGAAAAAAAAAGAAACTCAAACGCGGCAATATCATAGTTCACAATTGGCATTTACTTTGTAAGCTCTGGAAACCCCTCGGTAAACTTCCATCCTCTTGTATAACACACCTTTAACCAGGCTTTCGGCTCCTCTCCAAATATCTTTTGCAGCTCAGTGGCCTTGGTAATATTCCTATGAAGTGCTTTGCATCTTTTAATCATATGTTGATTGAAGCAACCAAGTTCAACTACTCATATGTTAAACCTACTTATTTTCTGGAGCATAACATTTGAAGACGTGCAAATCTTTCTTTATATGCCATAGACAGCTTGATTTAATGGGACAAAAGTATCTGCAACCCATCAATAATTTCATAATTTTGTTTTGCTTGGAAGGGTGTGAAAAGTACAGCATATTTCCAGGGGCAGAAAGACAACTTTGTCTCTAATGAAGCAATTTGCTTCTAAAAATCTAGTATGGAGATGAAAGGATCAAGCTGCACAAGTTCAATATCCATTATCATTGTACACCTGGTCAGCCTCAGTTTTAATTTGGCACAAGGTTCAATTCCTCACACCGTCTGGTAAACTTACACATTTTAAGCTCATTTTCAACTTCGTGTTGTCTTCTCTCAATCTTCTCGCGCCTCTGTAAAAGGAAAAGCACAATGTCTGGCATCACACAGGATAAAGTCAGCAGAATCACCAGGTAATCAGCAGAACCAATTATTGGGTAATTAATAGGTAAAATATACATTTAAGGACTCCAGCAATTTTAATTCTGCAACCTGGCTTGATAATATTTAGAATGAGTCAACAACTCTCCGATAGTAACCTGCGCACCACTAAGATATGTCGAATTAACCAATTTGTGTTAACAACAGCTCAGTGGCTTCATTTAACTGCGGGAAGGGAAGATCAACATCTAGCCAGTGATTACCACTGAAAAGTTGATGTGTAGACACTGGTTGGGAGAAGGGTCAGGCTCAGTGAATAATAATATTTTAATAATCTTTATTGTCACAAGTAAGCTTACACTGCAATGAAGTTACTGTGAAAAGCCCCTAGCCGCCACATTCCAGCACCTGTTCGGAAGACCCTGCAACAAAATCACATGGAGTGAATGTTCTGACTGGCCATGCATGCACCCACACAAATAACGGCCACTTCAACAAGGTGCTGAAAAACTTGAGTTTTGTGGACTTATTTTCCTATTGGAAACGAGCAAAATAACTTTTCAATGAAAGGAAAATAGAAACAGAGACACTCAAAGTATTTTCTGACATCACTCCATCTTATGATACTTAACCCTACGTCATAACTCTAGCACAGATGCCTCACCTTTCGTTCCATGCGCTCCTCCCGCGTCTCAGCTCTTGTTGGAGGCGGGGCATCTCGAGGGTCCTACACAACAGAAAAAAGTTAATTAAAAATGCAGATTCTACTTCAGTAAATCCAGGAGGCTCGCAGAACTTCATTTTTCCTCCCCTTCCCCCCCCCCCCACCTCACCACACCACCACCCCACCTCTACTCCCCTCCCCCTTCCTCTACCCCCCACCACATCCTCCTCTACCCCCCAACCCACCACCCCCTCTACTCCCCCCACCACCCTCTACCCACCCACCCCCCTCTTCCCCCCTCCACTACCCCCCAAACCCCCCCTCCGCCCTACCCCACACTCCCTCTACCCCTCCACCCACACTCCCTCTACCCCCCCCATCCCTCCACCCCCCCCTCTACTCCCCCCACCCACCCCCCCTCTACTTCCCCCCCCCCCACACGCTCCCTCTACCCCCCACCCCCAACTCCCCCACCCCCCCCCCACCCACCCCCTCTACTCCCCCCCCCGACCCACCCCCTCTACACTCCTTTACTCACCCCCTCCGCTCCCCCCCACCCACGCTCCCTCTACCCCCACCCTCCCTCTACCCCCCAATCCTCCACCACCCCCCTCTCTACTCCCCCACCCACCGCCTCTACTCCCCCCCACCCCTCCCCCTCCCAACCCCACCACTCCCCTCCCCCCTTGCCCCCTCTGCTCCCCCCACCCCCTCTGCTCCCACCCCACCCCGCCTCCCCCTCTACTCCACCCACCCCCTCTACACTCCCCCACCCACCCACCACTCCCCTCCCCCTTGCCCCCTCTGCTCCCCCCACCCCCTCTGCTCCCACCCCACCGCCTCCCCCTCTACTCCACCCACCCCCTCTACACTCCCCCACCCACCCACCCACTCCCCTCCCCTCTACTCCCCTCCCACCCCCTCTACTCCCCCCCCACCCACCCCCTCTACTCCCCCCCCCACCCACCCCCCTCTACCGCCCCAAACCCTTCCACTCCCCACTCCTCTACTCCCCCCCCCCACCACCCAATCACCCCCTCTACACCTCCCCCCCAAACCCACCCCGCCCTGCTCTACTCCCCCCCCCACCCCCCAAACCTTCACCACCCCCTCTACTCCCCCCCCAAACCTCCACCACCCCCTCTACTCCCCCCCCACCACCCAAACCTCCACCAACCCCTCGACTCCTCCCCCACCAACCAAACCTCCACCCCCTCTACTCCGCCCCCCACCCCCCTCTACTCCGCCCCCCACCCCCCTCTACTCCGCCCCCCACCCCCCTCTACTCCGCCCCCCACCCACCCCCCTCTACTCCGCCCCCACCCACCCCCTCTACCGCCCCAAACCCTTCCACTCCCCCCCCCACCACCCAATCACCCCCTCTACTCCTCTCCCCACCCTCCCTCTACCCCCCAAACCCACCCGCCCTGCTCTACTCCCCCCCACCCCCCCAAACCTCCACCACCCCCTCTACTCCCCCCCCACCCCCCTCTACTCCTCCCCCACCAACCAAACCTCCACCCCCTCTACTCCTCCCCCCACCCCCTCCGCCCCCCCCAACCCCATCACTCCCCCCCCACCGCCTCTACTCCCCCCCCACCGCATCTACTCCCCCCCAACCCCACCACTCCCCCCCCCCATCCCCTCTGCTCCCCCCCCACCGCCTCTACTCCCCCCCACCCCCCTCCCCCTCTACTCGCCCCACCCCCTCTACTCCCCCCCACCCACTCCACTCCCCCCCCAACCCCACCACTCCCACCCCCTCTACTCCCCTCCCACCCCCCTCTACTCGCCCCACCCCCTCTACTCTACAAGCCCCACCCCCTCCCCTCTACTCCCCCCTCCACTCCTCCCCACCCCCTCCACTCCTCCCCCCTCCCCTCTCCCCCCCCCACCCTCTACTCCCCCACCTCACCCCCCTCTACTCCCCCCTCAACTCTCCTCCCCTCACCCCCTCTTCTCCCCCCTCACCCCCTCTTCTCCCCCCTCACCCCCTCTTCTCCCCCCCTCACCCCCTCTTCTCCCCCCCCTCTTCTCCACCCTCACCCCCCTCTCTCCCCCCTCCCACCCCCTCTACTCCCCCCCTCCTACTCCCCCCCCCTCACCCCCTCTACTACCCCCACCTCAACTCCCCCCCTCACCCCTCTACTCCCCCCCTCACCCCCTCTACCCCCCCCTCACCCCCTCTACTCCCCCCCCCTCACCCCCTCTACTCCCCCCCCTCACCCCCTCTACTCCCCCCCTCGACTCTCCCCCCCCTCACCCCCTCGACTCCCCCCCCTCACCCCCTCGACTCCCCCCCCCTCACCCCCTCGACTCCCCCCCCCTCACCCCCCTCTACTCCCCCCCCCTCACCCCCCTACACCCCCCCCCCCTCACCCCCTCACACCCCCTCTCACCCCCTCTACTCCCCCCCCCTCACCCCCTCTACTCCCCCCCCTCACCCCCTCTACTCCCCCCCCTCACCCCCTCTACACCCCCCTCACCCCCTCTACGCCCCCCCTCACCCCCTCTACTGCCCCCCCTCACCCCCTCTACTCCCCCCCCCTCACCCCCCTCTACTCCCCCCCCTCACCCCCTCTACTCCCCCCCTCTACTCCCCCCCCTCACCCCCTCTACTCTCCCCCCCTCACCCCCTCTACTCTCCCCCCCTCACCCCCTCTACTCCCCCCCCCTCACCCCCTCTACTCTCCCCCCCTCACCCCCTCTACTCTCCCCCCTCACCCCCTCTACTCCTCACCCCCTCTACTCCCCCCCTCACCCCCTCTACTCCCCCCCCCCCTCACCCCCTCTACTCCCCCCTCACCCCCTCTACGCCCCCCCTCACCCCCCTCTACGCCCCCCCTCACCCCCACTACTCCCCCCCCTCACCCCCTCTACTCCCCCCCCTCACCCCCTCTACTCCCCCCCCTCACCCCCTCTACTCCCCCCCCTCACCCCCCTCTACTCCCCCCCCTCACCCCCTCTACTCCCCCCCCCTCACCCCCTCTACTCCCCCCCTCTACTCTCCCCCCCTCAACTCCCCCCCCTCACCCCCTCTACTCTCCCCCCCTCAACTCCCCCCCCTCACCCCCTCTACTCCCCCCCCTCACCCCCTCTACTCCCCCCCCTCAACTCCCCCCCCTACCCTCACCCCTCTACTCCCCCCCCTACCCTCACCCCCTCTACTCCCCCCCCCCTACCCTCACCCCCTCTACTCCCCCCCCTACCCTCACCCCCTCTACTCCCCCCCCCTACCCTCACCCCCTCTACTCCCCCCCCCTACCCTCACCCCCTCTACTCTCCCCCCCTCACCCCCCTCTACTCTCCCCCCCTCAACTCCCCCCCTCACCCCCTCTCTCTACTCTCCCCCCCTCAACTCCCCCCCCTCACCCCCCTCTACTCCCCCCCCTCACCCCCTCTACTCCCCCCCCTCAACTCCCCCCCCTACCCTCACCCCCTCTACTCCCCCCCCCTACCCTCACCCCCTCTACTCCCCCCCTACCCTCACCCCCTCTACTCCCCCCCCCTACCCTCACCCCCTCTACTCCCCCCCCCTACCCTCACCCCCTCACTCCCCCCCCCCTACCCTCACCCCCTCTACTCCCCCCCCCTACCCTCACCCCCCCTCTACTCCCCCCCCCTACCCTCACCCCCTCTACTCCCCCCCTACCCTCCCCCCCTACCCTCACCCCCTCTACTCCCCCCCCTACCCTCACCCCCTCTACTCCCCCCCCTACCCTCACCCCCTCTACTCCCCCCCCTACCCTCACCCCCTCTACTCCCCCCCTACCCTCACCCCCTCTACTCCCCCCCCCTACCCTCACCCCCTCTACTCCCCCCCCTACCCTCACCCCCTCTACTCCCCCCCCTACCCTCCCCCCCCTCTACTCCTCCCCCCCTACCCTCACCCCCTCTACTCCCCCCCCCCCTACCCTCACCCCCTCTACTCCCCCCCCCCCCACCCTCACCCCCTCTACTCCCCCCCCCCCCCCTACCCACACCCACGCTCCCCCCCATCACCTCCACCCACCTCGAACTCGCGGACGAAGCCGGCGATGCCGGAGTAAGGCTGGTTGTGGTGTTTCTCGTGCGGCAGCTTCTCGAGCGGCGGCAGGTAGGGCACCGGGTCCCGCGGCGCGAACAGCGCCAGCAGGTTGGGCGGCAGGAACTGGGTCATGGCTGAGCCGGGCGGGGGATCGGACTAAACCCGCGAAACCCCCCCCCGTCCCTCCCTCACTCACACGCTCACCAACCCCCCGGGAACCTCGCTAACTCGGGCTGTGACTAGTGTAACCAGCGGCGGCGGGCCCTCCGCGCGCGCCGTGAGCCAGAGGAAAACAAAATGGCGGCCGGGCCTCTTCACGCGGCCAACACCGCCCGTGGTATCAACGCGCCGCCGCGTCCCTCCGCCCCGGTAGGCGGCCCAGCCCCCCCAAGCCCCTTAGAATAATCAGTGACGCCTCGGAATCCAGATCCCGCTCGCTTCCAGCCTGCTCGGCCTTTCCGTTCGCTTCATCTCTCCGTTCGACAACGGGGAACTATTTCTTCTCTTCTGCCTGGCGGAGAGATACAGGTCGGCCTTTATTTCAAACTAACGGTCGCCCGGGGTGGTGGGCGTGGCTCTAGGCCGTCCCGCCCCCTCCGCGCCGATGTCTGATTGGCTAGGGCACCGGCCTTCGTCATTCATCCCTGGCCACCTGATTGGTCACCCCGCCCGCCGGTCACCTCGCGCGCTGCTAATTGGTCCGTTGGGTTGATTGGCAGGTGGGTGCGCACGGCCCCCCCTTGTCACCATTAAAGGGGCAGCCACCCCCCTTCTTCACTAAGTGCTGATCAATGGTCACCATGGACCTGCAACATTAACTCTCTCCTCCCCATATGCCTGAGCATTTCCAGCATTAACCCGTATATATAAAGGCAAGTGCTGCGGAATTAAACGGCCAGTTGTTTTCACGCCGATGGTTCGCGGCTCAACGTTGGGTCGATCGCCCCCTGAATGGGGATTTACTTTAATAATAATCTTTATTAGTGTCACAAGTAGACTTGCATTAATACTGCAATGAAGTTACCATGAAAAGCCCCTAGCCGCCGGCGCATGTTCGGGTACACGGAGGGAGAATTCAGAAGGTCCAATTCACCCAGCAAGCACATCTTTCGGGACGTCACAGAATCTCATAGTACTTATAGTGGAGAAGGAGGCCATTCGGCCCATCGAGTCTACACCGGCCCTTGGAAAGAGCGCCCTACCAAGCCCACACCTCCACCCTATCCCCACACCTCCACCCTATACCCGTAACCCCACCTAACCTTTTTGGACACTAAGGGCTATTTAGCTTGGCCAATCCACCTAACCGCCGCATCTTTGGACTGGGAGGAAACCGGAGCACCCAGGGGAAACCCACGCAGACAGTGACCGGGATTGGACCTGGGACCCTGCAGCTGTGAAGCAACTGTGCTAACCACTATGCTACCGTGCCGCCCGACTAATGCCAAGAATGGGTGGGTTGCCTTATGAGGAAATCACTGAGTGTCTTTAGGCCAGAGATAGATAGGTTCTTGATTAATCAGGGTCGATGGGGAGAAGGCCGGAGAATGGTGATGAGAAATGTAAAAGCTGTGATTGAAGGGTCGAGCAGACGTGATGGGCCGACTGGCCTAATTTTGCTCCTATGTCTTATGAGGAAAGGTTGGAGAGGTTATGTCACGAGAATGCCACTTTAAGAAATGGCTGTCATAGAACATAGAACATTACAGCGCAGTACAGGCCCTGAGTAAAGAACCTACCTCTGACGTCTGTCTTATATCTATCTCCCCTCAATTTAAAGCTATGTCCCCTCGTGCTAGACATCACCATCCGAGGGAAAAGGCTCTCATTGTCCACCCTATCTAATCCTCTGATCATCTTGTATGCCTCAATTAAGTCACCTCTTAACCTTCTTCTCTCTAACGAAAACAGCCTCATGTCCCTCAGCCTTCCCTCATAAGATCTTCCCTCCACACCAGGCAACATTCTGGTAAATCTCCTCTGCACCCTTTCCAATGCTTCCACATCCTTCTATAATGCGGCGACCAGAATTGCACGCAATACTCAAATGCGGCCGCACCAGAGTTTTGTACAGCTGCAACATGACCTCATGGCTCCGAAACTCAATCCCTCTACCAAAAAAAGCTAACACACCGTACGCCTTCTTTACAACCCTCTCAACCTGGGTGGCAACTTTCAGGGATCTATGTACATGGACACCGAGATCTCTCTGCTCATCCAAACTATCAAGAATCTTACCATTAGCCCAGTACTCTGTCTTCCTGTTATTCCTTCCAAAATGAATCACCTCACACTTTTCTGCATTAAACTCCATTTGCCACCTCTCAGCCCAGCGCTGCAGCTTATCTATGTCCCTCTGTAACTTGTAACATCCTTCCGCACTGTCCACAACTCCACCGACTTTAGTGTCATCTGCAAATTTACTCACCCATCCTTCTACACCCTCCTCCAAGTCATTTATAAAAATGACAAACAGCAGTGGCCCCAAAACAGATCCAATTTCCTCCCTAGCTTCCCAGAGAATCCTAGGATAAATCGCATCCAGCCCAGGGGACTTATCTATTTTCACACTTTCCAGAATTGCTAACACCTCCTCCTTATGAACCTCAAGCCCTCCTAGTCTAGTAGCCTGAATCTCAGTATTCTCCTCGCAACATTATCCTGTGTGAATACTGACGAAAAATATTCATTTAGCACCTCTCCTATCTCCTCGGACTCCACGCACAACTTCCCACTACTGTCATTGACTGGCCCTACTCTTACCCTAGTCATTCTTTTATTCCTGACATATCTATAGAAAGCTTTAGGGTTATCCTTGATCCTACCTGCCAAAGACTTCTCATGTCCCCTCCTGGCTCTTCTTAGCTCTCTCTTTAGGTCCTTCCTAGCTAACTTGTAACTCTCGATTGCCCTAACTGAACCTTCATGTCTCATCTTTACATAAATCTCCTTCTTCCTCTTGATAAGTGTTTCGACTGCTTTAGTAAAACACGGTTCCCTCGCTCGACCACTTCCTCCCTGCCTGACAGGTACATACTTATCAAGGACAACGCAGTAGCTGTTCCTTGAACAAGCTCCACATTTCCATTATGCCCATCTCCTGCAGTTTTCCTCTCCATCCGATGCATCCTAAGTCTTGCTTCATTGCATCATAATTTCCTTTCCCCCCAGATATAACTCTTGCCCTGCGGTATATACCTATCCCTTTCCATCACTAAAGTAAACATCATCGAATTTTGGTCGCTATCACCAAAGTGCTCACCTACCTCCAAATCTAACACCTGTCCTGGTTCATTACCCAGTACCAAATCCAATATGGCCTCGCCTCTCGTTGGCCTATCTACATACTGTGTCAGGAAACATTCCTGCACACATTGGACAAAAACGGTCCCATCTAAAGTACTCAAACTATAGCGTTTCCAGTCAATATTTGGAAAGTTAAAGTCCCCCATAACAACTACCCTGTTGCTTTCGCTCCTATCCAGAATCATCTTTGCAATCCTTTCCTCTACATCTCTGGAACTTTTCGGAGGCCTATAGCAAACCCCTAACAGGGTGACCTCTCCTTTCCTGTTTCTAACCTCAGCCCATACTACCTCAGTAGATGAGTCCTCATCAAACTTCCTTTCTGCCACCGTAATACTGTCCTTGACTAACAATGCCACCCCTCCCCCTCTTTTACCACCTTCCCTGAGCTTACTGAAATATCTAAACCTCGGCACCTGCAACAAGCATTCCTGCCCCTGCTCTATCCATGTCTCCGAAATGGCCACAACATCGAAGTCCCAGGTACCAACCCATGCCGCAGGTTCACCCACCTTATTCAGGATGCTCCTGGCATTGAAGAAGACACACTTTAAATCACCTTCCTGCCTGCCGGTACCCTCCTGCAACTTTGAAACCTGACTCATGATCTCACTACTCTCAACCTCCTGTGTACTGGAGCTACAATTCAGGTTCCCATGCCCCTGCTGAACTAGTTTAAACCCTCCTGAAGAGCATTAGCAAATTTCCCCCCCAGGATATTGGTACCCCTCTGGTCCAGGTGTAGACCATCCCGTTTGTAGAGGTCCCACCGGCCCCAGAATGAGCCCCCAATTATCCAGAAATCTGAAACCCTCCCTCCTGCACCATCCCTGTAGCCACGTGTTCAACTCCTCTCTCTCCCTATTCCTCGTCTCGCTAGCACGTGGCACGGGTAACAACCCAGAGATAATAACTGTTTGTCCTAGATCTAAGTTTCCACCCTAGCTCCCTGAATTCCTGCCTTACATCCGTATCCCTTTTCCTCCCTATATCGTTGGTACCTATGTGGACCACGACTTGGGGCTGCTCCCCCCCCCCCCTTAAGGATCCCGAAAACAAGATCCGAGACATCACGGACCCTGGCACCTGGGAGGCAACACACCAACCGCGAGTCTCTCTCATTCCCACAGAATCTCCTATCTATCCCCCTAACTATGGAGTCTCCAATGACTAATGCTATACTCCTCTCCCCCGTTTCCTTCTGTGCCAGAGACCTGTACCCCATGGCTTACCCCTTGTAAGTCCGTCCCCCCCCCCAACAGTATGCAAAGCGGTATATTTGTTACTAAGGGGAAAGATCACAGGGAATCCCTGTACTGACTGCTTCCTGCCAGCCCCTCTCACCGTCACCCATCTATCTTTATTCTTCAGAGTAACTACATCCCTGAAGCTTCTATCTATGACTACCTCTGCCTCCCGAATGATCCGAAGTTCATCCAGCTCCAGCTCCAGTTCCCTAACGCAGTTTCTGAGGAGCTGGAGATGGGTGCACTTCCCACAGATGAAATCAGCAGGGACACTGACGGCGTCCCTCACCTCAAACATTCTGCAGGAGGAACGTTGCACTACCTTCCCTGCCATCCCCTCTAGATAAAAAAGAAAAAGAAAGAGCTTACCTGTTATTCACTCTACCCCTTAGGTTAAAGGAGGTGGAAGGGTGGGGGAACACTACAAGTGTAGTGTCTAGGGTTTAGAAACTGCCCAACGTAAATATAGGTAAAAATAAAACACTTAACCAGCAACCACTGTGCCCCACACAAAAACAGCAATCAGCTGTTATTGGCCTGCACAAACAAATTAAATCTTTACTACTTACCCAGCAGTCACTCTGTCCTCACTCCGACTGGATTCAGCTGGAAACTCCCTACAGTAAGTTTTAAAAAAAATTTACTCCCCTTCTCAGCAAGCACTCACTCAGCAACCTCTGCGCCCCACACGATAACACCTGAGGGAAAATAAAAGAAAAACTACTTACCAGTCACCAGCCAATCCCTTATCTGCAGGCTGTGACATCACGGTTCAACTTCTTTCTACTTCTACCTGCCCTCGAGCCTTCCTCTTGATCTTTACAGCATATTTTCTTTTGGTTAGAGGAGGGGGTAGGGAGGGAAACACTGAGGAAGTGTTTTCATCTGCTCATGTTACTGCAGTGATGTCAGAGTGTGGGTGGAGCTGAGCGCTGGCTCTGCTTTTTAGTTTCACTTTGAGAAAAGCTTGGGTTGTTTGTGTTTTTTTGTTTTTGTTTTTTCAGTGTTGGAGCTGAAGCCAGACAGAGCAGGTGTACTGTTGATCTCTCTGTCATGAAAAGACTATCTCTTGATCATTTGGTGAATTCAGAATTATAAATGTTCTCAGTAGTGAATGTCAACCTGATGTGCTTCTGTTAAAAGGTGATTCTTTTGTCTCCTGGATGTCGTTTGGGAAGTTATTAAGAATTACTTAGTGTTGTATTCTTTGGGAGTTGTATTTGAATTAATGGTTGCTAAGATGTTCACTGTATGTTTTAAAAAGGTTAACTTGAGTTCATAGAATAAACATTGTTTTGCTTTAAAAAATACTTTTCCATTTCTGCTGTACCACACCTGTAGAGTGGGCCGTGTGCTCCCCATACCACAATCTATTAAAAGTTGTGGATCAGGTGAACTCCATGATACACTTTGGGGTTCCCTAAACTCTGGCCCATAACAGTTAGGTTTGCATCCTCTGGAGTTTATGAGAGTAAGAGATCAGCCCAGATCACTGTCCGTGTGGAGTTTACATATTCTCCCCGTGTCTGCATAGGTCTCACCCGCGCACACCAAGAGATGTGCAGGGTTGGTGGATTGACCACGCTAAATTTCCCCTTAATTGGAAAAGAAAAAAAAACAGAGCAAGAGGCTACTTGATTGAAACCTTTAAGGTCCCGATGGGGTATTGACAGGGTGGAAGTAGAGAGGATGTTTCCCCTTATCGGAAGATGTTATGCTGGGACTGTATAAAATGTTGGTTAGGCCACAGCGAGAGTATTGTGTGCAGGTCTGGAATCCACATTATAGGAGGGATGTGATAGCAGAGGAGATTTACCATGATGTTGCCTGGTCTGGAGAATTTTAGACATGAAGAGATTGGATAGACTGGGGTTGCTTTCCCTGGAGCAGAGGAGACTGAGGGGGGCAGGGGGGGGGGGGGGGGGTGGCGGGAGGGAGCAACATGATTAAAAAGTATAAAATGTTGATAGGCATAGATAAATGAAATGAAAAGAAAATCGCTTATTGCCACGAGTAGGCTTCAACTAAGTTACTGTGAAAAGCCCCTAGTCGCCACATTCCGGCACCTGTTCAGGGAGGCTGGTACGGGAATTGAACCGTGCTGCTGGCCTGCCTTGGTCTGCTTTAAAAGCCAGCGATTTAGCCCAGTGAGCTAAACCAGCCCCTTTAGATAGACAGGAAGAAACATTTCCCCCTGGTGGCTGTTGTGTTTGGTCCTTTGTATTTCATGAAGGAACACATCAAACACTTTGACTTGTCCAAACCAGAATCTTTTATTGAGTCTCGTGTGGTAAGACAGCAATCTGATCCGGAGCACGTTATCATGAAGTCTGCTAACTACTCCTCTCCCTCTGGAACTTGCACCTAGCACTGACCATTCGCCTGTACGTCTTCTTACCCTCTCCACTTCTTCTGAAGGTGACTGGATGTATCTCCCTTTCTGTTGAAGTCACAGGTCACATGACCTTGGTCGAGAGACCGCATGGTGTGCCTGTACCGCCACCTGCTGGTTGGAGATCACACACCATCCAACTATGACGTGGAGATGCAGGCGTTGGATTGGGGCGAGCATAGTAAGAAGTCTTACATCACCAGGTTAAAGTCCAACAGGTTTGTTTCGAATCACTAGCTTTCGGAGCGCTGCTCCTTCCTCAGGTGAATGAAGAGGTAGGTTCGAGAAACATATATACAGACAAAGTCAAAGATGCCAGACAATGCTTGGAATGCGAGCATTTGCAGGTAATTAAGTCTTTACAGATCCAGAGAGAGGGGTAATGCCAGGTTAAAGAGGTGTGAATTGCCTCAAGCCAGGACAGTTCGTAGGATTTTGCAAACCCAGGCCAGATGGTGGGGGGGTGAATGTAATGCGACATGAATCCCAGGTCCCGGTTGAGCTAGTGATTTGAAACAAACCTGTTGGACTTTAACCTGATGTTGTAAAACTTCTTACTGTGACCATCCAACTATGATATAGCCCATGGGCACATCACCACAGTGGAGGGATCAATGACCGGAGGGGGGGGGGAGGGGGGGGGGGCATAGATTGAAGGTAAGGGGCAGGAGGTTTAGAGGGGATGTGAGGGAAAACCTTTTCACTCAGAGGGTGGTGGGAGTCTGGAACTCGCTGCCTGAAAGAGTGGTGGAGGTAGAGACCCTCAGAACATTTAAGAAGTATTTAGGTGTGCACTTGCGATGCCACGGCAGCCAAGGCAATGGGCCAAGAACTGGAAAATGGGATTAGAATATTTAGGTGGTTATTTTTGACTGGTGCACACGCGCTGGGCCAAAGGACCTTTTTTGTGCTATATGACTCAAGGACTAGAACCAGGGGTCATTATTTTAAAAATAAAGGGTCACTCATTTAAGATGGAGGTGGGAATGTGGGGTTGAAGTTACAATCGGATCAGCCATTCTCTTATTGAATGGCGGCGCAGGTCACAGGGGGGCTACACCTGCCCCTCATATGTGTGCCGTCACTTTGCTTAGCATCTCCTTTCATTCCGCAAACATGACCCCGAGATTCTGGTAGCATGCTGTTTTAATTCTGCGCCCCACTCCAAGTCTGAAGCAAGATGGGACAAATTCTGGAAATGTGAAATAAGAAGAGAACATGCTGGAAACGCTCAGATGTGCGTGACAAAACTTCTCCTGTTAAAGGAAGAACCTTGTTGAGGAATAAGCACAGAAACACGATAATTATTTACATTGATTTAACAATAAACATCCCCAAGGCACTTTTACAGGACCATCATACAAAGGAACAAGAGTAGATCATTGGGCTCCTTGAGCCTTTACACTTTTTGGGATTGGTTTAGCTCAATGGGCTAGAGAGCTGGTTTGTGATGCAGAACAAGTCCAGCAGCGCGGGTTCAATTCCCATACCAGCTTACCCGAACAGGCGCCGGTATGTGGCGACTAGGGGCTTTTCACAGTAAATTCATACTTGTGACAATAAAAGATTATTATTATTATGATGAGATTTTTGCTAATGCATGGCCAATCCTCTACATAGAATTTATCATAGAATTTACAGTGCAGAAAGAGGCCATTCAGCCCATCGAGTCTGCACCGGCTCTTTGAAAGACCACCCTGCCCAAGGTCAACACCTCCACCCTATCCCCATAACCCAGTAACCCCACCCAACACTAAGGGCAATTTTGGACACTAAGGGAAATTTAGCATGGCCAATCCACCTAACCTGCACATCTTTGGACTGTGGGAGGAAACCGGAGCACCCGGAGGAAACCCACGCACACACGGGGAGAACGTGCAGACTCCGCACAGACAGTGACCCAAGCCGGGATCGAACCTGGGACCCTGGAGCTGTGAAGCAATTGTGCTAACCACCATGCTACCATGCTACTTGTAGCTGCCTCTGTCAAATCATTGTAAAGTGGTAACAAAAACACTGGAAAAAATTCACTGGGGAGCAAGAATCAGAGTGAACGTTTCGAGTCCATTTGATTCTTCATCAGAATTGGGTTTTTTAAAATTTAGAGTACCCAATTAATTTTTTACAATTAAGGGGCAATTTAGCGCGGGTTAGTCCTGCTGCCTCACGGCGCCGAGGTCCCAGGTTCGATCCTGGCTCTGGGTCACTGTCCGTGTGGAGTTTGCACATTCTCCCCGTGTTTGCGTGGGTCTCACCCCCACAACCCAAAGCTGTGCAGTCCAGGTGGATTGGCCACGCTAAATTGCCCCTTCATTGGAAAAAATGAATTGGGTACTCTAAATTTCTTTTTAAAAAAGCTCCTCAGCCTCCTCTTCCCAAGGAAAGCATTCCCAGCCCATCCCATCTTCCTTTTTGCCGCACCTTTCCAGCCCTGGCAACTTTATCCTCTCCTCGGTACCTTCTCTCGTGGAATTACATCCTTTTGGTAATGAGGTGATCACAACGGCATACAGTACCCAAATTGTGCTCTCGCTCGTATTTTATATGGCCCCAACACAACGTCCCTGCTCTTAAACGTCTGTACCTCGGCCAATAAAGGGAGGCTAATAACGTGCCTTCTTAACCACCTTATCGACCTGCCCTGCCACCTTCAGGGATCGGTGGAGCCCCATTCAAATACCCTCACTTCCTCTACATCGCTCTGTATCCTCCTATTTACTGTGTATTCCACAGTCTTGTTTGACCTTCCCAAATGCATCACCTTGCACTGTTCCTGGCTGAATTCCATTTGCCACCTTTGTGAACGTACCTTTGCGGGGTGGGACTCAAACCCAGAGCTTCTTATTCAAAGGCAGGGGCACAACCCACTGCACCACAAGACCTCCAGCCTATCCCTAACCCGTATAACTAAGACAAATAAGACGAAGGTCCCTGGGATAACCAGTAACCAACACAAGCGTAGCTGAGGTGCCCCACGTTACATTGAACTACAGAGCTTTAACAGCACAGAAACAGGTCTATACCTCCTCCATATAGAGGCCTCCTTCTGCACTGCAGGGATTCTATGAGTAGGTCTTTCGGCCCCTCGAGCCTGCCCCGCCATTCAATAATATAATGACAGTGGCGCAGTGGGTTAGCCCTGCTGTCTCACGGCGCCGAGGTCACAGGTTCGATCCCGGCTCTGGGTCACTGTCTGTGTGGAATTGGGGACCAAGTGCAATGTGTCCAAGTTTGCAGACGACACTAAGATAAGTGGTAAAGCAAAAAGTGCAGAGGATACCGGAAGTCTGCAGAGGGATTTGGATAGGTTAAGTGAATGGGCAAGGGTCTGGCAGATGGAATACAATGTTGACAAATGTGAGGTTATCCATTTTAGTAGGAATAACAGCAAAAGGGATTATTATTTAAATGATAAAATATTAAAACATGCTGCTGTGCAGAGAAACCTGGGTGCGCTAGTGCATGAGTCGGAAAAAGTTGGTTTATAGGTGCAACAGGTGATTAAGAAGGCAAATGGAGTTTTGTCCTTCATTGCTAGAGGGATGAAGTTTAAGACTAGGGAGGTAATGCTGCAATTGTATAAGGTGTTAGTGAGGCCACACCTGGAGTATTGTGTTCAGTTTTGGTCTCCTTACCTGGCGTTGGAGGGTGTGCAGAGGAGATTCACTAGGTTAATCCCAGAGCTGAAGGGGTTGGATCACGAGGAGAGGTTGAGTAGACTGGGACTGTACTCGTTGGAAATTAGAAGGATGCGGGGAGATTTCTAGAAACATATAAAATTATGAAGGGAATAGATAGGATAGATGCGGGCAGGTTGTTTCCACTGGCGGGTGAAAGCAGAACTCGGGGCCATAGCCTCAAAATAAGGGGATGTAGATTTAGGACTGAGTTTAGGAGGAACTTCTTCACCCAAAGGGAATTCCTTGCCCAGTGAAGCAGTAGAGGCTCCTTCATTAAATGTTTTTAAGATGAACTTCCGGTTGTGGCTTTGCTGAGCTAAGTCGCACGTTCGGCAGCTCCTGCCAGAAACGGACTTTTGGGCTCTTTTGAGGGGCCCCCGCGGCATTTGTTCGATGGTTCCCAGTGTGGGAAGGTGTCAGTACGATTTCCCCGGCACTGTATGGATTGGACCAGGAGTGGAGTGGTGAAAAAAGTAATTCTGGTGCAGCGGAAAGTGCGAGGAAGGAAAACCAAGATGGCGGCGGGTGGAGACCGGGCAGCGTGGGCGCAAGAGCAGCAGGAGTTTCTCAAGTGCTCCTTCACGGAATTGAAAGCAGAGCTGCTGCAGCCGATGAAGGCTCCGATCGACAAGCTGGTCGAGACCCAGAAGGCCCAAGGGGCGGCGATCCGGGAGGTGCAGCAGAAGGCCTCGGAGAATGAGGATGAGATATTGGGCCTGGCGGTGAAGGTGGAGGCGCACGAGGCGCTGCACAAGAAATGGCAGGAGAAGTTCGGGGACATGGAGAAGCGGTCGAGGAGGAAGAATCTGCGGATTCTGGGTCTCCCGGAGGGAATGGAGGGGTCGGATGCTGGAGCATATGTGGTCACGATGCTGAACACGTTGATGGGTGCGGGTGCCTTCCCGAGGCCCCTGGAGCTGAATGGGGCCCACTGAGTCCTGGCGAGGAGGCCCAAGTCTAACGAGCCGCCACGGGCGGTATTGGTGCGGTTCCACCGCTTGGTGGACAGGGAGTGTGTCCTAAGATGGGCAAAAAAGGAGCGGAGCAGCAGGTGGGAGAATGCAGAGGTCCGTATATACCAGGACTGGAGCGCGGAGGTGGCCAAGAAGAGGGCCGGGTACAATCGGGCTAAGGCGGTTCTGCATCAGAAGGTGGTGAAATTCGGGATGCTGCAGCCGGCGCGACTGTGGGTCACGTTTAAGGACCGGCACCATCGCCAATGCGACAATGGTGCGCAAGTGGGTGATGGAGGGGGCTGCAAGGAAGAGGCAGGAGACGGCGTCCTGTGTGGGTACGAGTCTGGGGGCGCTGGCAACGGCACCGCTGCAGCTCCCTCCAAGGAGGTATACCACGAGCCCGGTGGTGGTGGTGGCCCTCAAAATTTGGGGGCAGTGGAGGCAGCATAGGGGGGAAGTTAGGGCCTCGACGTGGACCCCATTACGGGGGTACCACCGGTTCGCCCCAGGAAGAACAGGTGGAGGGGTTTCGGGGTGGCACAGGGCAGGCATACGAAAGTTGGGGGACCTGTTTGTGGACGGGAAGTTCGCGAGCTTGGGTGAGCTGGAGGAGAAGTATGGTCTCCCCCCCGGGGAACACCTTCAGGTACTTACAGGTAAGGGCGTTTGCCAGACGGCAGGTGGTGGAATTCCCACGGCTACTGCCACACACAGTACAGGACAGGGTGCTCTCGGGGGGGGGCGGGAGTGGGGAAGATCTCGGAAACTTACCAGGTGATGCAGGAGGAGGAGGAGGCCTCGGTGGTGGAGTTGAAAGGTAAGTGGGAGGAGGAGTTGGGAGTGGAGATCGAAGAGGGGACGTGGGCAGATGCCCTAGGGAGGGTGAACTCTTCCTCTTCGTGCGCGAGGCTCAGCCTCATACAGTTTAAGGTGCTGCACAGGGCACACATGACCGGGACAAGGATGAGCAGGTTCTTTGGGGGTGAGGACAGGTGTGTTAGGTGCTCAGGGAGCCCAGCAAATCACACCCATATGTTCTGGGCATGCCCAGCGCTGGAGGAATTTTGGAAGAGCGTAGCGAGGACGGTGTCGAGGGTGGTAGGATCCAGGGTCAAACCAGGCTGGGGGCTCGCAATATTTGGGGTGGCAGAGGAGCCGGGAGTGCAGGAGGCGAAAGAGGCCGGAATTCTGGCCTTTGCGTCCCTGGTAGCCCGGCGAAGGATTCTCCTTCAGTGGAAAGATACGAGGCCCCCAAGCGTGGAATCCTGGATCAGCGATATGGCAGGGTTCATTAAATTGGAGAGGGTGAAATTCGCCTTGAGAGGGTTCTTTAGGTGGTGGCAACCGTTCTTAGACTTTCTAGCAGAACGATAGACATTGGTCAATGGCAGCAGCAGCTTGGGGGGTTGGGGGGGTGGGGGGTTTACTTTATTTTTGTTTATGTTATTTACACTGGAGGGTCTGAGGGGGTGTATACACCTGTTGTCTTAAGTCGGGGTGTTAATGTTAATTTATTATTTAGGCACGGGGGGGAGGGGTTTGGGGGGGTTGCTTTTTTAGATTGTGTTTTGTACTTAACCCTGTTGGGTTCTTTTTTCTTTCTCATTTTGTTATTGATATTTTATGAAAACCTTTAATAAAAAATTATTTTTTAAAAAAAAGGACCGGCACCATAACTTTGAGACGCCGGAGGAGGCGTGGACCTTTATTCAGGCCAAAAAGTTGGACACGGACTGAGGGTCGGTTGTGAGGGGAGGTCGTGGAGGGCTACTGTGGTTACTGTGCTTTGGGGGATGTTCTATTCTGTTCTGTATTGTTTCCTTGGGTGCTGGGTGGGGTAGGGTGAAATGGTTCGAAGTGGGGGTTTTGAGAGAGTGTGGGCATTGGTGGTTGGAAGGACGGGGCCCCGTTGGGGGGAGGAGAGATGGGAGGCCCGAGGTGGGGGAGCTGGGATTAGGCCGCAAAAGGGAGCTGCGCCAGAGAGGGCGGGGCCGGACTGATGGAAAGGGGATGGCTAATCGGCAGGGGGGGGGGGGAGGGGGAGCCCCCTGATCCGGCTGATAACTTGGAATGTGAGGGGCCTGAACGGGCCGGTCAAGTTGGCCCGTGTGTTCGCGCACTGAAGGATCTGAAGGCAGATGTGGTTATGCTCCAAGAGACGCATTTGAGGGTGGCAGATCGGGTTAGGCTGAGAAAGGGGTGGGTAGGGCAGGTTTTCCACTCGGGGTTGGGCGCAAAGAATCGAGGGGTGGCGATTGTAGTGGGGAAGCGGGTGTCGTTTGAGGCGCTGAACATCGTGGCAGACAATGGAGGTAGGTATGTGATGGTGAGTGGCAAGCTGCAGGGGGAGCGGGTGGTATTAGTGAATGTATATGCCCCGAATTGGGACGATGCCGGATTTATGCGGTGCATGTTGGGCCGGATTCCGGACCTGGAAGCAGGGAGCTTGATAATGGGGGGGAACTTCAACACGGTACTGGATCCAGCATTGGACCGCTCCAGGTCCAGGACGGGTAAGAGGCCGGCAGCGGCCAAGGTGCTGATGGGGTTTATGGACCAGATGGGAGGAGTGGACCCATGGAGGTTTGTCAGGCCGGGGGCCAGGGAGTTTTATTTTTTTCCCCACGTCCATAAAGCCTACTCCCGGATAGACTTCTTCGTTATGAGCAGGGCACTAATCCCGAGGGTGGAGGGCACAGAGTATTCAGCCATAGCCATCTCAGACCATGCCCCGCATTGGGTAGAGCTGGAGCTAGGGGAGGAGAGGGACCAGCACCCGCTGTGGCGCCTGGATGTGGGCTTGCTGGCGGATGTGGAAGTGAGCGGGCGGATCCGGGGTATATTGAAAGCTATCTAGAGGCGAACGATAATGGGGAGGTGCAGTTGGGGGTGGTCTGGGAGGCACTGAAGGCGGTGATTAGGGGAGAGCTAATCTCCACTAGGGCCCACAAGGAGAAGAAGGAGAGGAGAGAGAGAGGGAGAGATTGGTGGGGAAGATTTTAAGGGTGGATAGGAGGTATGCAGAGGTCCCCGAGGAGGGACTACTCAAGGAGCGACGAGGCCTCCAGGCCGAGTTCGACCTGTTGACCACCAAGAAGGCAGAGGTACAATGGAGGAAAGCGCAAGGGGCGGTGTATGAGTACGGGGAGAAGGCTAGCCGGATGTTGGCACACCAGCTTCGGAAGTGGGAGGCAGCGAGGGAGATTGGGGGAGTTAGGGATAAAGGGGGGAACATGGTGCGGAGTGCGGTGGGAATAAATGGGGTATTTAGAGACTTTTATGAGGGGCTGTATAGGTCTGAGCCTCCGACTGAGGAGGGGGGGATGCGTCGATTTTTGGATCGACTGAGGTTCCTGAGGGTGGAGGAGGAGCAGGTGGCTGGGCTTGGGGCACCGGTAGGGCTGGAGGAGCTGACTAAGGGGCTGGGGAGTATGCAGGCGGGGAAGGCACCGGGGCCAGATGGGTTTTACCGGAAGTACATGGACCAGCTGGGCCCTCTATTAGTGAGGATTTTCAATTAGGTGAGTTAGGGGCGGGGGGGGGGGGCGCTACCCCCGACGATGTCTAGGGCGCTGATCTCGCTGATCTTGAAGCGGGACAAGGACCCACTACAGTGTGGTCGTATAGGCCAATCTCTCTCCTCAACGTGGACGCAAAGCTGTTAGCGAAGGTGTGGGCTACCAGAATTGAGGACTGTGTCCCGGGGGTGATTCACGAGGACCACACAGGTTTTGTTAAGGGGAGGCAGCTGAATACCAATGTGCGGAGGCTCCTTAACGTAATCATGATGCCTACAGTGGAGGGGGAGGCGGAGATAGTGGCGGCGATGGACGCGGAGAAGGCCTTCGATAGGGTGGAGTGGGGGTACCTCTGGGAAGTGTTGAGGAGGTTTGGGTTCGGGGAGAGGTTCATTAGTTGGGTTAGGCTACTTTACGAAGCCCCGGTGATGAGTGTGGCCACGAATCGGAGGAGGTCGGAATACTTTCGGCTGTACCGGGGGACGAGGCAGGGGTGCCCCCTATCCCCCTTGCTATTTGCATTGAGCCTTTGGCTATGGCTCTAAGGGAGTCCAGGAACTGGAGGGGGCTGGTCCGGTTGGGGGGGGGGGGGGGGGGGGGGGTGCGGATGCAGATACTCAGGGAGTTTGGGGACTTTTCCGGATATAAGCTTAACGTGGGGAAGAGTGAGCTCTTCGTGGTACACCCAGGGGACCAGGGAAGGGGGATAGACGAGCTTCCACTGAAGAGGGCGGAAAGGAGTTTTCGGTACCTGGGGATCCAGGTGGCCAGGAGCTGGGGGGCCCTACACAAGCTCAACTTGACGAGGCTGGTGGAGCAGATGGAGGAGGAGTTTAAAAGGTGGGAAATGCTGCCACTCTCCTTGGCGGGTAGGGTGCAGTCGGTGAAGATGACGGTGCTCCCGAGGTTCCCTTTTATATTCTAGTGCCTCCCCATCCTGATCCTAAAGGCCTTTTTTAAGCGGGTCAGCAGGAGCATCATGGGGTTTGTATGGGCGAAAAAGACCCCGAGGGTGAGAAGGGTGTTTCTGGAGCGGAGTAGGGACAGAGAAGGGTTAGCGTTACCTAATCTGTGTGGGTATTACTGGGCTGCCAATGTGGCGATGATACGCAAGTGGGTATTGGAGGGGGAGGGGATGACGTGGAAGAGGCTGGAGATGGCGTCCTGTGTGGGCACGAGTCTGGGAGTGTTGATGACAGCACCGCTGCCGCTCCCGCCGACTAGGTACACCACGAGTCCGGTGGTGGCGGCGACTTTGAAAATTTGGGGGCAGTGGAGGCGCCACAGGGGTGAGGTAGGCCTTGGTTTGGTCCCCGATCCTGGAGAACCCTCGGTTCGTCCTGGGGCGAATGGATGGAGGGTTCCTGAGCTGGCACAGGGCAGGAATTAGAAGGATGGGGGACCTGTTTTTAGATGGGACGTTTGCGAGCCTTGGGGCGCTGGAGGAAAAATTTGGGCTCCCCCGCAGGTAAGGGCGTTTGTAAGACGGCAGGTGAGGGAGTTCCTGCTGCTTCCAGCACTCAGGATCCAGGATAGGGTGCTCTCGGGGGTGTGTGTTGGAGACGGCAGGGTCTCGGCGATCTACCAGGAGATGCAGGAGGAGGAGGAGACCTCGGTGGAGGAGCTAAAGGGTAAATGGGAGGAGGAGTTTGGGGAGGAGATAGACAAGGGTACGTGGGCGGATGCCCTGGGTGGGGTAAATTCTTCCTCCTCTTGCGCCAGGCTTAGCCTGATACAATTTAAGGTTCTTCACAGAGCGCATATGACAGGGGCGAGGCTGAGCAGGTTCTTTGGGGTGGAAGACAGGTGTGCGAGGTGCTCGGGGAGCCCAGCAAATCATACCCATATGTTCTGGGTGTGCCCGGCACTGGATGGGTTCTGGAGGGGTATTTCGAGGACAGCGTCTAAGGTGGTGAACACCTGGGATAAGCCGAGCTGGGGGTGGGCACTATTTGGGGTACCGGACGAGCCGGGAGTGCAGGAGGCGAAAGAGGCCGATATTCTGGCCTTTGAGTCCCTGGTAGCCCGGCGGAGGATTCTGCTACAGTGGAAGGATGCGAGGCCCCCGAGCATGGAAGCCTGGATCAGCGACATGGCGGGGTTCATTAAATTGGAGAGGGTAAAATTTGCCTTGAGAGGGTCTGTGCAAGGGTTCTTCAGGCGGTGGCAACCGTTCCTAGACTTACTAGCGGAGCGTTAGGAGGGGGTCAGCAGCAGCAGCAACCCGGGGGGGGGGGTGTACTTTGTGTTTTCTACTGTGTGTACTATTGCTTAAGGGGGGGTTTGTATATTGGGGGAATTTGTGATGTAGTTGTAAGATGTTTATTTATGTGTTCTTTGTTTTTCTCTTTTCTGTAAGGGGGGGGGTTTGTTGAAAATATGTAAAAATTTGAATTAAAATATTTCTAAAAAAAAAATGTTTTTAAGATAAAGACAGATATTTTTCTGAAGAATAAAGGGATTAAGGGTTATGATGTTCGGACGGGAAAGTGGAGCTGAGTCCACAAAAGATCAGCCATGATCTCATTGAATGGCGGAGCAGGCTCGAGGGGCCAGATGGCCTACTCCTGCTGGTTTAGCACAGGGCTAAAGAGCTGGCTTTTAAAGCAGACCAAAGCAGGCCAGCAGCCCGGTTCAATTCCCGTACCAGCCTCCCCGAACAGGCGCTGGACTGTGGCGACTAGGGGCTTTTCGCAGTCACTTTATTTGCAGCCTACTTGTGACAATAAGCGATTTTCATTTCATTTCATTAGTTCTTATGTTCTAAATTCAATGATTCCATGATTCAATGAACCTGCATCGTTACTTACAGTGATTGTTTATCTGTAACCCCAAATCACTGTTCTACTCCATTAGATTTTCACACACATCCATCCTGAAACTGGCACATGTGCATTTGCAATGGAACAAAGCATTTTCGTCAATCTATAACCAACACTTTTGCGGACTCTGGATAATAAAGTTAGACCTTGTACTGTGTCTGCGAGATCCCTGCTTAAACAGGAATACAATTATCCCAGGCAGCAAATCTGCAGCTCGGTAAACAAACCGCAGCAACTGCACATTTCTGCAGGCTTCGAAACACGTGCGAGTTCGCACACGTCAGCACCTGCCATGCAATGTCACAACGACCTTTTCATGGTTGTTCTGCAAATAGTTTCCATAGCATCCATTAATTATGGCCTATGGAAGACATGGCACAAAGAAATACCAATGTTTTATTGAAACATTGCATCCACACACCGTCTGATAATCCTCACTATTGTTACCAGAATGGTCTCATCGTTTTTATTATTGAGTTCCATGTCCACATTTGTAATGGAAATTTCCTATGTCAACCTGTCACGCTGTATTTTTTCTCCTTCCTCGGGTAACGGTGCTGTGCTAATTCACTTTTGCATCTCTGCACTACTCACTTGTGGCTATTGAGAAATTCCTATTCTCCATCTCCCAAATTGCTGTCCTGTTTTGTATTTAACTTTTTAAAAAAAATCATTTATGGGATGTGGGCGTCGCTGGTCGGCCCAGCATTTATTGCCCATTCCTAGTTGTCCTTCAGAAGGTGGTGGTGAGTTGCCTTCTTGACCCGCTGTAGTCCTTGAGGTGTAGGTACACCCACTGTGCTGTTGGGGAGGGAGTTCTAGAATGTTGCCCCAGCGACAGTGAAGGAACGGCCGATATATTTCCAAGTCAGGGTGGTGAGTGACTTGGAGGGGATCCTCCAGGCGGTGGGATTCCCAGGTATCTGCTGCTCGTGTCCTTCTAGATGGTAGTGGTCTTGGGTTTGGAAGGTGCTGTCTAAGGAACCTTGGTGAGTTACTGCAGTGCATCTTGTAGATGGTACACACGGCTGCCACTGTGCGATGGTGGTGGAGGGTTTGAATATTTGTGGAAGGGGGACCAATCAAGCGGGGCTGCTTTGTCTTGGATGGTGTTGAGCTTCGAGTGTTGTTGGAGCTGCACTCATCCAGGCAAGTGGAGGGTATTCCATCATACTCCTGACTTGTACCTTGTCGATGGTGGACAGGCTTGGAGGCGCCCTTGGGTAGATGGTGATGCAGTGGCAATGTCGCTGGATGGGTAATCCAGAGGCCCGGGGCGAATGCTTTGGGGACATGTCAACATACAAAACAGGAGGAGAAATAGGCCCTCTCGGCCCCTTAAGTCTGCTCCGCCATTTGACAAGCATTCGAATCCCACCATGGCAGCTGGTGGTAAATTCAATTCATAAATCTGGAATTAAAGCTCAGCCTGAGTCCTCTGGTTCCCTTATGTGCCTTTGCGGGCAGGAAATCTGCCATCCTTACCAGGCCTGGCCTACATGTGGCTCCAGACACAGTGACGTGGGCGACTCTCAATGTCCTCTGAAATGGCCTAGCAAAGCCACTCACTTGTACCAAACTGCCATGAAGCGTTTTAAAGGAATGAAACCTGATGAGCCACCTGGCATTATGCCTTCCTAACTGCACTGTGGGTGTACCTACACCACATGGACTGTAGAGGTTCAAGGCAGCAACTCATCACCACCCGCAATTAGGTCTGGGCAATAAATGCTGGCCTAGCCCGCACGGTAGCACAGTGGTTAGCACTGTTGTTTCACAGCGCCAGGGTCCCAGGTTCGATTCCCGGCTTGGGTCACTGTCTGTGCGGAGTCTGCACGTTCTCCCCACGTCTGCGTGGGTTTCCTCCGGGTGCTCTGGCTTCCTCCCACAAGTCCCGAAAGACGTGCTTGTTAGGTGAATTGGACATTCTGAATTCTCCCTCAGTGTACCCGAACAGGGGCCGGAATGTGGCGACTAGGGGATTTTCACAGTAACTTCATTGCAGTGTTCATGTAAGCCTACTTGTGACAATAATAAAGATTATGGGGGCGGCACGGTGGTGCAATGGTTAGCACCGCCAACTACGGTGCTGAGGGCCCGGGTTTGATCCCGGCCCCGGGTCACTGTCCGTGTGGAGTTGTCACATTCTCCCAATGTCTGCGTGGGTCTCACCCCCACAACCCAAAGATGTGCAGGTTAGGTGGATTGGCCAAGCTAAATTGCCCTTCGTGTCCAAAAAAAGGTTAGGTGGGGTTACGGGGATAGGGTGAAAGCGTGGGCTTAAGTAGGACTCCCTTTCCAAGGGCGGGTGCAGACCCGATGGGCCGAATGGCCTCCTTCTGCACTGTAAATTCTCTGATTCTATATCTGTGACCTCTCGTTCTAGATTGCCCCATAAGGGGGAACATTTGGTCTAAGTTTACTTTATCAATCCCTTTTAATATTTTATATACCTCGATCAGATACCTTCATCCTTCTAAACATCAGCGAGTATAAGCCCAAACTGTTTAATTTCTCCTCATGCGTCAACCCCTTCATCCTGGGATCAATCTGGTGACCCTCCTCTGAACTGCTTTCAATACTACCATATCCTTCCTCAATAGGGAGACCAAAACTGGACATAATATTCCAGGTGTGGTCTCGCCAACTCCCTAGACAATTGCAACAACACTTTTCTACTTCAGTCATTTTGCAATAAATACTAACTTTAACTTTCCAAATATTGACTGGAAAAGATATAGTTCGAGTACATTAGATGGGTCGTTTTTTGTACAGTGTGTGCAGGAGGGTTTCCTGACACAATATGTTGACAGGCCAACAAGAGGCGAGGCCACATTGGATTTGGTTTTGGGTAATGAACCTGGCCAGGTGTTGGATTTGGAGGTAGGAGAGCACTTTGGGGACAGTGACCACAATTCGCTGACGTTTACGCTAGTGATGGAAAGGGATAAGTATACACCGCAGGGCAAGAGTTATAGCTGGGGGTAGGGCAATTATGATGCCATTAGACGTGACTTGGGGGGGATAGGTTGGAGAAGTAGACTGCAAGTGTTGGGCACACTGGATAAGTGGAGCTTGTTCAAGGATCAGCTACTGCGTGTTCTTGATAAGTACGTACCGGTCAGGCAGGGAGGAAGGCTTAGAGCGAGGGAACCGTGGTTTACCAAAGAAGTGGAATCTCTTGTTAAGAGGAAGAAGGAGGCCTATGTGAAGATGAGGTGTGAAGTTTCAGTTGGGGCGATGGATAGTTACAAGGTAGCGAGGAAGGATCCAAAGAGAGAGCTAAGACGAGCAAGGAGGGGACATGAGAAGTATTTGGCAGGTAGGATCAAGGAAAACCCAAAAGCTTTCTATAGGTATGTCAGGAATAAGCGAATGACTAGGTTAAGAGTAGGACCAGTCAAGGACAGGGATGGGAAGTTGTGTGTGGAGTCTGAAGAGATAGGCGAGATACTAAATGAATATTTTTCGTCAGTATTCACTCAGGAAAAAGATAGTGTTGTGGAGGAGAATGCTGAGCCCCAGGCTATTAGAATAGATGGCATTGAGGTACGTAGGGAAGAGGTGTTGGCAATTCTGGACAGGCTGAAAATAGATAAGTCCCCGGGGCCTGATGGGATTTATCCTAGGATTCTCTGGGAGGCCAGGGAAGAGATTGCTGGACCTTTGGCTTTGATTTTTATGTCATCATTGGCTACAGGAATAGTGCCAGAGGACTGGAGGATAGCAAATGTGGTCCCTTTGTTCAAAAAGGGGAGCAGAGACAACCCCGGCAACTATAGACCGGTGAGCCTCACGTCTGTAGTGGGTAAAGTCTTGGAGGGGATTATAAGAGACAAGATTTATAATCATCTAGATAGGAATAATATGATCAGGGATAGTCAGCATGGCTTTGTAAAGGGTAGGTCATGCCTCACAAACCTTATCGAGTTCTTTGAGAAGGTGACTGAACAGGTAGACGAGGGTAGAGCAGTTGCTGTGGTGTATATGGATTTCAGTAAAGCGTTTGATAAGGTTCCCCACGGTAGGCTATTGCAGAAAATACGGAGGCTGGGGATTGAGGGTGATTTAGAGATGTGGATCAGAAATTGGCTAGCTGAAAGAAGACAGAGGGTGGTGGTTGATGGGAAATGTTCAGAATGGAGTTCAGTTACAAGTGGCGTACCACAAGGATCTGTTCTGGGGCCGTTGCTGTTTGTCATTTTTATCAATGGCCTAGAGGAAGGCGCAGAAGGGTGGGTGAGTAAATTTGCAGACGACACTAAAGTCGGTGGTGTTGTCAACAGTGAGGAAGAATGTAGCAGGTTACAGAGGGACATAGATAAGCTGCAGAGCTGGGCTGAGAGGTGGCAAATGGAGTTTAATGTAGAGAAGTGTGAGGTGATTCACTTTGGAAGAAATAACAGGAATGCGGAATATTTGGCTAATGGTAAAGTTCTTGGAAGTGTGGATGAGCAGAGGGATCTAGGTGTCCATGTACATAGATCCCTGAAAGTTGCCACCCAGGTTGATAGGGTTGTGAAGAAGGCCTATGGAGTGTTGGCCTTTATCGGTAGAGGGATTGAGTTCCGGAGTCAGGAGGTCATGTTGCAGCTGTACAAAACTCTGGTACGGCCGCATTTGGCGTATTGCGTACAGTTCTGGTCACCGCATTATAGGAAGGACGTGGAGGCTTTGGAGCGGGTGCAGAGGAGATTTACCAGGATGTTGCCTGTTATGGAGGGAAAATCTTATGAGGAAAGGCTGATGGACTTGAGGTTGTTTTCGTTGGAGCGAAGAAGGTTAAGATGAGACTTAATAGAGGCATACAAAATGGTCAGGGGGTTAGATAGGGTGGACAGTGAGAGCCTTCTCCCGCGGATGGAAATGGCTGGCACGAGGGGACATAGCTTTAAACTGAGGGGTAATAGATATAGGACAGAGGTCAGAGGTAGGTTCTTTACGCAAAGAGTGGTGAGGCCGTGGAATGCCCTACCGGCAACAGTAGTGAACTCGCCAACATTGAGGGCATTTAAAAGTTTATTGGATAAGCATATGGATGATAATGGCATAGTGTAGGTTAGATGGCTTTTGTTTCGGTGCAACATCGTGGGCCGAAGGGCCTGTACTGCGCTGTATCGTTCTATGTTCTATGTTCTACTAACATTCAATTTGCCTTTATTACATTTTGTACCTGCATACAGACCTTCTGCGATTTATGAACAAAGACAGCCAGATCCCTCTGCCCAGACGCATCTTAAATCTGCTTTCCATTTAGATGATAATTTGCCCGACTATTTTTTCGGCCAAAATGGCTATCCTCACTTACCCACATTAAACTCCATCTGCCAAACCGTGGCCCAATCTCTAAGCCTATCTATATCCGTTTGTAAAATCTGTATCTCCTCTTCACTCCCTGCTTTCCCACCTGTTTTCGTATCATCTGCAAATTTTGCTACATTACACTCTGTCCCTGCTTGCAGATCATTTTAATAGATTGTAAACAGTGAGGTCCAAGGACGGACCTCTGTGGCACCCCGCTCGTTACAGTTCACCAGCCAGAGAAGGACCCATTTAACCCAATCCTCAATCCAATCTAGTACTCTACCCCCAATGCCCTGCGATCTCACCTTCTGGATCAATCTTTTATGTGGCACCTTGTCAAACACCTTCTGGAAGTCTATATACATTCACAGGTTCTCCATTATCCACCTTGCTGGTTACGTCCTCACAGAACACCAGCAATTTTGTCAAGCATGACTTCCCTTCATAAAATCATGGTGACAATGGTGAATTGAGCTTTGTCTTTCCAAATGTTCAGTCACCTCCTCCTTAATGATGGATTCCAGCATCACAGAGGTCAAGCTTCAGAGAGTCACGAACACCGCCCAGTCCATCACACGAACCTGCCTCCCATCCATTGAGTCCATTTACACCTCCCGCTGCCTGGGGAAAGCGTGCAGCATAATCAAAGACCCCTCCCACCCGGCTTACTCACTCTTCCAACTTCTTCCATCGGGCAGGAGATACAGAAGTCTGAGAAACACGCACGAATAGACTCAAAAACAGCTTATTTCCCGCTGTTACCAGATTCTTATGGACTGACCTCATTAACACTACACCCTGTATGCTTCATCCGATGCCAGTGCTTATGTAGTTACATTGTATATGTTGTGTTGCCCCCATTATGTATTTTCTTTTCTTCCCTTTTCTTCCCATGTACTTAACTATCTGTTGAGCTGCTCGCAGAAAAATACGAATACCTCGGTACACGTGACAATAAACAAATCCAATCCAATCCAAGCTAACCGGTCTATAGTTTCCTACTTTTTGCCTCTTCCCCTTTTTGAATAGGAAACATTTGCGTGTTTCCAATCCACCAGGATCTTTCCAGAATCCAGGGAATTTTGAAATATCACAACCAATGCATCCACTATCTCTGCTGCCATGTCCTTTAATGCCCTAGGGTGCAGACATCAGGTCCCGGAGACTTATCGGCCTTTTAGTTGATTCAATACCTTCTCCTTACTAATGGCTATTGCACCAAGACCTTCTG
This sequence comes from Scyliorhinus torazame, assembly GCF_047496885.1. Lineage (NCBI taxonomy): Eukaryota > Metazoa > Chordata > Chondrichthyes > Carcharhiniformes > Scyliorhinidae > Scyliorhinus > Scyliorhinus torazame. The sequence goes on from NC_092735.1 coordinate 30,294,346, forward strand.
CATTAATTGCAGTTCTTATTATCCTCCACCGTGAGGCAAAATATCGGTTCAGTGCCCCCACCATCTCTGTGTTCCCCATTATTACCTCGCCAGGGCCAACATTTGACTTTAGCTATTCTCTTCCTCCTTATATCCTTAAAACACTGATACCAAGAGCTTGTATATGTTGTCTGCTAGTTTCCTTTTGTAGTTCATCTTAGCTTTTTTGACTCTATTTTTAGTAACTTCTTGCTGACCCCTAAAGTTCTCCCCAAACTCCAGCTTCCACGAGTTTTTGCAGTGTGCGATGCCTTAGTTTTTGCCTTTATGTCTTCCTTAACATCCTATTTAAAAAATTAAAAAAATTTAGACTACCAATTCATTTTTTCCAAAATTAAGGGGCAATTTAGCGTGGGCAATCCACCTACCTGCACATCTTTGGGTTGTGGGGGTGAGACCCACACAGACACGGGAGAATCTGCAAACTCCACACGTAGTGACCCAAGGCCGGGATCGAACCTGGGACCTCGGCGCCGTGAAGTTGTAGTGCTAACCACTGTGCCACCGTGCTGCCCCTTCCTTGACGTCCTTGTTTAGCCATGGAATATTTTTCTCCCTTTTATTAATTCCTCTTCCTCTAAGGAATACACTGAATTGAGAGGTGTTTACTATCTCCCTGAACATCCACCATTGTTCCTCAACTGTCCTACCCTCAATTATTTGTGCCCAGTCAACTTAGGGCCAACTCTTTCCTCAGGCCTCTATATACCAAATTACATTTGCTGGACGTCCGAAGTTATTTATAATCTTCTCATCTTGAGATATGGTGACAATGGCCGGCAGTAGGAATTATTAGATTTTTTCTTTAAATTTAGAGTACCCAATTCATTTTTTCCAATTAAGGGGCAATTTAGTGTGGCCAATCCTACCTAGCCTGCACATCTTTGGTTGTGGGGGTGAAACCCACGCAGACACGGGGAGAATGTGCAAACTCCACACGGACAGTGACCCAGAGCCGGGATCGAACCTGGGACCTCGGCGGCGTGAGGCAGCAGTGCTAACCACTGCGCCACTGTGCTGCCCCTAGGATTATTAGATGACGAATACTAATACAAAAACCTAATTGGCTCCTCATTGCTGCATGGATGTCAAAAAACAATTCTTGAATCCATAATATCTCCCTACATCTCTAAAAACACACCTTATCACAGCTACTGTGCTACAGGCAAAGATTTCTCAACAATGATACGCTAAAGGTTATGGGGAGATTGATAGGTGTGCTCAAGACAATGAAGGGATTTAACATTCTAAATGTGAAACTGTTTATCGAGGAGGAAGGGAGGGTAGAAAATCATAGAATTTACAGTGCAGGAGGCCATTCAGCCATCGAATCTACACCGGTCCTTGGAAAGAGCACCCTCCACCCTATCCCCGCAACCCCCACCTAACCTCTGGACACCAAGGGCCAATTTAGCATGGCCAATCTACCTAACCTGCACGTCTTTGGACTGTGGGAAGAAACCGGAGCCCCCGGAGAAACTCACGCAGACACGGGGAGGAAGTGCAGACTCCACAGAGACAGTCACCCGAGGCGGGAATTGAACCCGGGTCCCTGGATCTGATGCAGCAGAGCTAACCACTGCGCCACCATGTCGCCCCACCAGTGCTTTTTCTGATGTATCATGAGAACTTGCCATTTGTCCACTGCACATAAAAATAGGCCCAAGTCAATAAAAATTTCAGTTTCTGAGTGACGACACTGTAGCAAAATAAACTTTGTAATCCTGGTCAAGCAACTAGTTTATTACCTCTTCCACACACCAGTCTCTCTCCCCCCCCCCCCCCCACCCCCACCCCCCCCCTCTCGAGAGTTGGGGAAGTTCCACAAAAAACAAATGTGAGTAGAGAGGTGGATTGAGCATGTCAATTGGGTAGGCCCTCTACCCTCACCAGGTTACTCAATTATGTGTATGAATGCGAAATGCCTTAAAAGTAAAGATGGAAATTACATTCCTATAGAGTCTTCCACAACCTCATAGCAAAGCCCTTTACAGCCAATTACGTTATGTTTAAGTCTGGCAAGGTGCAGCGGCTAATATACGCACGGCCAGCTCCCACAAACAGCAGGGTAATGACCGGATAGTGTTTCCTACTGTGGCATTGCAAGGGGGGAATATTTGACGAATGTGATATAAAAAGAATTGTTTTAGAGATATTAGTTACTGTAATGTAGAGATAGGCAGTCTCATTTGGTGAGTTCACAAAGGATTTCAGAACGCATGGCAAAGCAAGGAGGTGTGTCCAGCTACGGAGGGGAAAAGGATGCTGGGTAATAGGGGCCCAGAGGAAGGGATTGGAAGTGAGCCAATTAGGATGTATGGCCAGGTCAGGAGGGGTATAGGATGACCTATGGGAATCGTGTATGTGAAACTTGATGCCATTTGATTGTATCAGTAGAGACTTCTTTGTTCTACAGACTCACTCGATTCCGGGAGTGCAGAAGACAGGATGTGTTCTGTACTACTGTGAGTTGAGACAGACTTGCAAGTCAAATAAAATAACTAATGCTGTACCTGCAAATCCATCTCGACTTTTATTGAGGCCAGACTGACGGGTAAAGAAATTTATGTTTTGTCATATTGTCCAGGATCCATAGAATTCCTACAATGCAGAAGGAGGCCATTTGGCCCATTGAGTCTGCACTGACCCCTCTGAAAAAGCTCACTACTAGGTCCACTCCCCCACCCTCTACCCATAACCCCATCTAATCTGCACATCTTTAGACACCAAAGGGGCAATTTATCATGGCCAATCCACCTAATCTGCACATCTTTGGACCGTGGGAGGAAACCGGAGCCCCCTGAGGAAACATGCAGACATGAGGAGAACGTGCAAACGCCACACAGGCAGTCACCCAAGGCCGGAACTGAACCCGGGTCCCTGGCGCTAACCGCTGTGGTGCCCTAAACATCTTCAAAATTGTGGCCATTTGTCACCCACCCAAGAGGGCAGATGGGATCTGGGTTTCCTGACCCATCTGATAGATGGCTCCCTCTGCTAGTGGGGCACTCCCTCCATGATGGCACCGGGAGCATTAGCCTGAATGGTGTCAAATGGCTGGATGTTTTAATGCATTTATACAGTGCCTTTTAATGCAAGATGTTACTGTTATCCAAAGCTAAGATCATGCACAAGCTGGCTTCAGCATGTAGAAATTCAACAGGAATTCCTCCAGTGTCATCCGGACAATCCACCGCTCTCAGGAGGCACAAAACCTGGATGTACATGCAAATTTGAAAGAAGGCAAGGCAGCAATTTCCAATTTTAAAATGCGATTTACAGTTTAATAAACATTGATGTCGTCTTTTTAATTACACATATATAAGTTATACAAGAAGGCATCAAAGCAAGTTTTCTGTGCTTAAAGCAATGCAGCTTAGCTGCTGTAACAAATAAAGTACATTTTTTTTAATGTAAAGTCCCATGTATATTGCACATTGCAACAATGCATATTTTAAAAAAAGATTCCATATACATATATTCAGATCACCATGGCACAGTTTCAGACACCACACAACATCCATGGCCTATTTGAGAGAGAGAGAGAAAGAGAGAGAGAGAGAGAGAGTCCAGCCAAAAGCTAGTTCCAAATTAGGGTGGAAGAGAAAAATATGAAACCATTTTAATGACAAACTGAGCCCATTGACACATAATTAAGACTCCTGCTGACACGCATGCCGCCGGTCACTATACACTTCACATTTTATATTGAAAAATAACAAATAAATCTAACGCGAGTACTTCAAAATTAGCCAAGTTGCGGCACAACGGCAAGGCACTCCTTCAAATTCCACGAAAACATGATTCCTTTTGCAACATCAGGTAATCATCGACTAAAGCCATCGTCTCCTCCTCGCACCCCCCCCCCCCCCCAATCCCAGTACAAGTCTTGGTCATCAGCTGAATTGGCAGTGGAACCACTCGAATGCAGAACAAAGTCAGAAACCTCCGCACATATCACCTCAAAACATTCTCCACCAAGGGGGGGGGGGGAAAAAAAAGCTTCACGGAATGCCCGGAGGTGTGTGTGTGTGTGTGGAGAGTCGGGAGGCCAAGCCAATAACCTCGATTGATTCACAGGTCAGCAGTCCCAGAGCGGGCGCTGGAAGGTTTTTTGAGATTGTGCTTGGAAATACTCTGGGCCAAACGACGGCACGTTTGCGGCAAAGCGCGCCAATTTCCAACAGCCGCAAAAACGAGAGAGAGAGAGAAAAAAACAGCGCAAGCGATTTTTTTCAAATCTTCACCAAGTCCTGAACAGGACTTGCTTTGCCACATTAAACAACTGATGCGCCAGTACTATACACAGTCAAATTCCCTTGCAAGTTAACTGATCCTTGCAAGCTTACCGCAACAATTCAGCGGGATTACTGGTTTTTTAAAAAAAAAAAAATTCGACCCTACGTCAATATATTTAAAAAATATTATATATAAATGTCCACAATACTTTCCAAAGAGTTTCAGGCAATAACCTTGGTTGCTTAAAAGTCTCGACAGTATCAATAATCTTTGAACTGTTCTTGTGCCTTGGATCAGTAGCTGCATTCTGTGGTATTCCTGGTATTCCGGGGGGAGGGGAAAGAGAGAGAGAAGAGGAGGAAAGTTTCTAACGAGCAGGTAGAAGAAACTGCTCAATTCTAACATGTTAGTTACAGTGCGCGGGGATCGATTTAACCTGTAGACAGAGGGTAAAACTCTTTGATATGGTCGGGCCTCCGAAACAGTCTATTTAGAAATACAGTACAGTCTGAAACTATTGTGACTGGTCAGTTGGGAAAAAAAATTATCTGTTGTTCATTTTGAACGGTTACGTTTTACTTAAACATTTCGTGTGGTGCGATCGCAAACTTCAACTGCGTGACCAGAACCTGCAGAGCAAAGGCTCCAAGTCCCGACTTCGTTCCACTCGCCATAAATGCGTAGAGCTGAGCAGCCCCCCACCCTATTCATACATTCAGATTGCAGGTGGGAATATTTACTTTTTCAAAACATTAATAATAATCACTTATTGTCACAAGGCTTCAATGAAGTTTACTGTGAAAAGCCCCTAGTCGCCACAGTTAAGAAAGGGGCTTGGTGCATTAAACTTACAGAACAGTCAGGGTACATGTTTCTGGAAGTGTAGTCTTGGGTATAACACCGAGATCGTGGCAGCCAATTTACACACAGCACGATTCCACAAACAGCGGGAGACATCAGGCCACCTTTTTGTCCCCCCCCAACTGAGGGATTGGCTCGAACACCAGGGAGTGCTGACCGTTCGTCTTCAAAATAGTTTATGTCCACCCAAGAGGGCAGAAGGTTTACCGTCTCGCCAGAAAGGCGGCACCTTCGACACTGCAGCACTCCCTCAATGCTGACACTGGAGAGCCAGCTTAGATATCAGTTTTCAAGTGGCTGGATTTGGACACTAACCCAGAATTTTGAGCCTCCAGAGCAAGGCATTGGTCAAATCATCACAGGAAATTATGCGGTACCAGTGACTTCCAGTGTTCTGGAACAAAGGAGATTTTAAAAGATTACACGTGCGCTGGAATTGCACGTGCGCTGGAAACCAAAAGGAAGACTGGCGATTCTAGAAACAAAAGCCTGTCAGCGCCCAAGAGTTTTAAAAAAAAGCAAAACAGGTGAATGTTTCAAACAAATGCCCGGCACCGGTGTCGGGTGTTGAGGATGGGTGGACGGGCTGGGGTAACGTGGGCCAACAGCAAATCTCTCGGAGTTCAGAGACTGACTGCAAACTCCAATCCAAGTGCGTGGGGGCAACAAGAGCAGCCTTGGCCGCGTCGAGTGCGTGGCCCCGTCTCCACTGCCGGTTCATCCACGGACAGCAAGACGGAACACAACAAGCAACCCTCGGAACTGTTGAAGCAAGCAGCAGGAGTGGCCAGTGAAATGAGAAGTAGACCATTTTGTTTGGTTTGGGGGGGGGGGGGGGGGGGGATTGATATTTATGCAAGCGGGAGAGAAAATAAATCCAGCAGTACCCCAAATGGGTTTTACAAGGAGTATAAAATGTCTACTCTTTTCGTAATCGGTGGGCATCGCAGGGGTTTGGGGCGCAGCACTACTCCCCAGAACCTGAACCCAACGGCTTCATTGATTTGGCCGTTTGAGTTGCTTTCATTTTCCAGCCCAGCATCCCACATCCTGCTCAGATTAGGCGGGGAAAATAAAAAGAGTAAGGCGATTTTTCCAAAAGGCAAATCACCAGCAGCAACCTAATTTGATGCAGAAGATCTTGAGAGTGCACAGTACAATGATCAACCCGATCCTGAAAGAATTATACATATTTCTGCCTGTAACGTGATGTTACCACAAGACAAGTTCCATCTGTTTACAGTTCAATGGCCATGTAAGCGTGGCAGGAACAATTTACATTGAAGTTAGAGAACAAGAACTGTAATAAAAAGGTCTCCGAATGTGCCTAATAACTAGAAATATTACTGCACAAACAATAACATTCCTGGATGGCAAAGTGGATTTGTCCGGCAAAGGATTAGGTCTGATTGTGCTGGCCTTGCTGAACTCATTTACCTGGGCTAAATATCTAAGCAGGTTTGCTAAGGAAGTATACCTCAACAGGCAGCGTCTGAAAAGAGGGTGTGGTGATGGGGGGGGGGGGGGGGGGGGGGAAGAGGAGGAGGAGAACAAACAAACCACAAATAAAACTGCGCGGTACATAATTATGCCCACTGAAAGCCTGAGAACAAATCAACCTGCTCAAAAGGCAAGAGCCACTCAAGTCACAGGAAGCCAACAAGTAAAGCATCTGCACCAATAAATTCAACTCCAGATCAGCCTCATTGGTTGTCCAAGACTAATCAGGATCCAAATAGAAACCCGAGGGAGATGAGAAAGCAAATACCTCAGGTGAAAAACCTTTAGTTTCACATTCTGCTCCCAAAAGGCACAAGATTTGCGCCAAGATAATTACATAGAATCCCTACAGCGCAGAAGGAGGCCATTTAGCCCATCGAGTCTGCACTGACCCTCTGAAAGAGCACCCTACCTGGGCCCGCTCTCCTGCCCCATCCTCGTAACCCCACCTAACCAGCATATCTAGGGATTCTAAGGGACCATTTATCATGGCCAATCCACCTAACCTGCACATCTTTGGACTGTGGGAGGAAACCGGAGCACCCGGAGGAAACCCACGCAGACACGGGGAGAACTTGCAAACTCTGCACAGACTGTCACACGAGGCCAGAGTCGAACCTGGGCCCCTGGTGCGGTGAGGCAGTGGTGCTAACCACTGTGCCCCCTCAAAACAATCTCTTTATCACCAGATTTTTATTTTTAAAGCCCGAATCAAGGGTAGGGCTGGAAATGAAACTGGAAGACACGAGTACGTGCATGCGCCGATGGTGAATATTCACAGTCTAAAGCTTGAAGTGGGGGCCGGGGCGCGCCACGCAAGTGCACATCCAGCTGGAGTTACTGTACCCTGGACAAGAGTGGCAGCTTCGGCAGATTTTAAATATTTCTCGAGCGTGGCAATCTTGATTTAATGGAGTTCTCTGTTGCAGCCTTGCAAGACATTAGTCAGCTCATCACAAACCTAGGATGGCTCGGGGCTCCTTGGCTCAATGCTACACCATTAAAAACTCGTCACACCATTGGGAAGGCGTGGTTCTTTTCATATTCTTTATTTCTCTCTCCACTACCAAATCACTCGTAGCTTTTGACCATTGCTCAGTTTCCCTTCTGCCACATATGTCGGGCAGTAACTTGGTTCCCAAGTCTTTTGCCAGCTGTTCAGCCAACTAGTTGACACACAACGGGTGACCCCCAAACTTTTCATCTCAACCTCGAAACACGGCTGCAAAACCACACTGCACAGCCTTGCGGTAAAGCTCACAAGTTAAGCATTTGAAAGTATTTAACTCAGAATAAGGTCGGTCAGTAAAAAGAAAACATATCACAAAGATTGCTGTTGTACTTGAAGCTAGTTAGTTGCCTGATGAAACAGGACAAATCTATTGTTACCTTCTTCACCGCCCCGGTTGAGTACGTCAAGTGGAATAATAGGGTGACCTTCGATCACCATTCCTTCCAGACATTGAAATCAGCTTCTGTTAAGGTATTACTTCCAATTGCTTCGAAAGTACTCAGTGAAAAGAAACCATGTTGGGTTTTGCTCAGTACTGCACTACCTCTTTCTGCCACTAGATGTTGCTGGAGTTCAAGCCCCCCGAGCAGTGCTGCGACTCTTAACCGATGCGCACCATTTCCCTCCCCCAGAGTCGATGGAGCAATCAAATCATTCTAAAAGGTTAAGAGCTCGCTGCTGACTTAAAAAAAAAAGTCGACGCACACAATTAAATGATTCTGAAGACCAAATGCCTCCTCTAACGTCTCGAAAGTTAAAAAACTTGGAACAAAAACATTTCCTCCACTTGTTGAGGGTTACGATGTTACTTGCGAAAACTATTTCCTAAACAAGGATTTAAAACTTCTTGTGAACCAGGGAATGTTAACCAGCTGTATGGAATTTCTTTAAAAAATATATACATAAATTTAGAGTACCCAATAATTTTTTTCCAATTAAGGGACAATTTAGTGTGGCCAATTCACCTAACTTGCACAACTTTGGGTTGTGGGGGTGAGACTCACGCAGACACGTGGAGAATGTGCAAACCCCACACGGAGTGTGACCCGGGGCCGGGATCGAACCTGGCTCCGCGACGCCATGAGGCAGCAGTGCTAACCACTGCGCCGCCGTGCTGCCCCAGCTGTACTGAATTTCAAGCCTCAAAAGATCTGTTCAAATAGGAAAAGTACACCCCCCAGTTCCAATCGAGATCAATGCATATTCGCTTTTCAGTTTAATTCTGGACTTTTAAATTAAATTAAATACTGCACACAGGCATTCAAAATCTTTTCCGTTACCTTTCCGATGCTTATTCCCATTAGAAGCGCTTCCAGAAAAGGGGGCAAGACTGAAATGCATTCAATTACTGCGAGAAAAGTTTTTTAAACTGGGTTGGGAGGGGCAATGATAACTTTCAAGTGGCCAGAATTATTATTGATATAATAAAAAATAAAACATATTTATCCAACTGACCAGGACACATTAGAGAGGAATGACGATTAACGAAATAAGTTTTACATTTACTAGAACATAAATATATATTTTATGTACACATACAGGTCTCAAAAGAGAACCTTCACAATTGGTCCGGTACAGAAGTCAAAGCAATAAGGAACTCAGACAGCGGAGTCACTGTTGGCACTTGTACTCGACCAGAACAGTATCTGGCAACTTGCGTCAGCTTTGGCCACTGGAGTTTGTTGGCTAGCTGCCTAAATTACTTTAAAGTCATCCCTTCCTGCTTCTTTCACCCCCCCCCCCCCCCCCCCCCCCCCACCCCACACGCACACACACACATACGCGCGCACGCACACACGCACTGGTTAACTGTATTGGCTGTGGAAAAATACTTGGCATCGAAGATATTCTCCTTTGACACAAACCTAGAGTCAATTCTAGAGCATCAGTGTTGGCAATTGTTGTCCCATTGGGTGATGCAGCTGGGTGATGCATCTCAACTATTTTGAGAGCTTGCTGATGACACGAATCAGGGCTGCGTTTTCATCTTTTAGTCTCTGATTGTCTGTTTTTAAGTCTGTTAAAATCTGTGAGGGCAGGGGGAAAAAGAGGATTAATGTAACACAAGAGACAACGCAACATTCATCTCGGGTTAAGAGAGAGACTATATTCATGGAATTTTATTTTGCATTATCAGACTGTTAGAAAGACAGCATCCCCTGTTCATTTGAAAGACTAAGAGTCTTGCTACAGATATATAACTTAGTCCCATATTTTAGAGGGTAACACTTCTGAAACTTGTCGCTGTTTCTCTGAAAGGAAGGAATAGCAAATATAGATGGAGTGAAAAAAATGGGGAAAACAAATGAAGTTCCAACTGTAACCTGTCAAAGAGACAGGGAAAGAGGGGGGTATGGAGCAAACCCTGGTTGAAGCATCAGGTTAACATGTCTAAATGATGGGCGGCACGGTAGCACAGTGGTTAGCACTGGTGCCTCACAGCGCCAGGGTCCCAGGGTTCGATTCCCGGCTTGGGTCACTGTCTGTGCGGAGTCTGCACGTTCTCCCAGTGTCTGCGTGGGTTCCCTCCGGGTGCTCCGGTTTCCTCCCACGAGTCCCGAAAGACGTGCTTGTTAGGTGAACTGGACATTCTGAATTCTCTCTGTGTACCCGAACAGGCGCCGGAATGTGGCGACTAGGGTTTTTTCCCCCACAGTAACTTCATTGCAGTGTTAATGTAAGCCTACTTGTGACAATAATGAAGATTATAATAAATGGCAGCATAAAAATGGACTCTTAAAAATATTATTTTCTCATGTATGAAGGGGAGGAGCACTTTAAAAAAAAATCTGTGTAATACAAGATTATCATCGAATTTAAAGTGCAGAGCCATTCAGCCCATCGAGTCTGCACCAGCTCTTGGAAAGAGCACCCTATCTAAGACCACACCTCCACCCTATCCCTGTAACCCAATAACCCCACCGAACATTTTTTTGGACACCAAGGGCAATTTAGCATGGCCAATCCACCTAACCTGCACATCTTTGAACTGTGGGAGGAAACCAGAGCACCCGGAGGAAACCCACGCAGACATGGGGAGAACGTGCAGACTCCGCACAGACAGTGACCCAAGTCGGGAATCGAACCTGGGACCCTGGAGCTGTGAAGCAACAGTGCTGCCCACAATAAATAGCCTAAACTTGATAAATAGCCTAAACTTGAAGATTATGTTGAGCAAAATAAGACTTCTAGAATAGAATCACTACAGGGCAGAAGGATGACATTAGGCACTGCACTCAAGTAAAACACAGATGGTCACTTGTATTTTGCCAGAATAAAGACTGAACAAAATGAGGCAGCTCTGACGATGGCACTTGCTCTCCAATTTAGCTTACATTACATTAAAAAAATATGAGGTCCTTACCCAGCAAGATTGGCATTTATTGCCATTCCCTAGTTACCCTCGAGTGCTGTGGGCCTGCTACAACAATTCAGATCTGCAGACTGACAATAAAATACACCTGGAAAAATTATACATTTGATGATTAATGAAAAAAAAATACAATTACCTTTAGCTGCTCCTCTAGTTCAGCTGTCTTTCTTTCAAATGCCCTTCGTTCCTGTTTTCGTAAAGAAGCAGGCAGACATTAAATACTTAGAAGATACAAAACGGCAAATTTTCTCCATTGGAAAATAATGGGAACCAAATGAAAAAAGACGGACGTATTTCAAAAATTTCCCATTCGGATTCTGATCTTTCACAGAACAGAATCATAGAATCACATGACACAGCAGGCCATTCAGCCCTTGTCTCTCTGCTGGTTCTTTGACAGAGCAATCCCAATTGGTCCCCACTCTCCCCTTTGCTCTTGCCCCACAACCCTGCAATTTGAGAGTGTATTTGTCCAATTGTCTTTTTGAAAGTGGCTTTTGAATCTGCTTTCCTCTTCCCAAAAAGCAGAACGACCAATTCACAGCACTCAGGACTTGCAAAGTGCTACTTGTGAAGGAGATAATGGCAGACAGAAGATGGCCACTTACCGTGTGGGGCGACAACAGATCTCATGCAAAACTGCCTTCTTGCCAAAACGTCGGGTGGCAAAAATCACTACTGTTTATCCTTCTGAATGTTTACCCAATAGTCACTGTCCATCTGACTAATATGAACATGGGACCTGGGAGCAGAAGTAGGCCATTGAGCCCATTGCGTCTGCTTCTCCATTCAATGAGATTATGCCTGAAATGATGTGATAATCCTCAACTCCACTTTCCCACTTTATCCCCATAACCCTTGGTTCCCTTATGGATTAAAAATCTGCCCACCTCAACCATGAACAGGCTTAATGACCCAGCTTCTACACCTTAGGTAGACCTCTTATTCTTAAACTGTGTCCCCCGGTTCTAGTCTCTCCCACAAGTGGAAACATCCTCCCCGGCATCCGCCGTATAAAGCCTCCTCAGGATCTTAAATTATTTCAATAAAATACTTTTCATTCTTCTAAACTCTCAACGGGTATAGGCCCCAAAGTGTTCAAGGTAAGCCCCTCATCCTGAGAATGGGTCAAGTGAACCTTCTCTGAACTACTGCTTCTAATGAAATTCGGGAGACCAAAACTCTGTACTGTACTCCAGGATACGGTCTCACCAAGACCCTGTACTGTTGCAATACAACTTCCCAACATTTATACTTCATTATCCTTGCAATAAATCCCAACAGTCCGTTTGCCTTCTGAATCACTTGCTGTACCTGTTAACCTTTTGTGGTTCAAGCACCAGGACGCCCAGGTCCCTCTGTACCACGGAGGTCTGCAATCTCTCTCCCATTTAAAGAGTATACTGCTTTTCTATTCTTCCTGCCAAAGTGGACAATTTCACATTATACACCAGCTGCCGAACATTTTCCCACTCTACTTTTTTCTGCCTATATCCCATTGCAGACCCTCTCCCCTATCTTAACAACACACTTTCCTATCTATCTTGGTGTCATTGTCAATTTAACTACTTTACATCCGGTCCCTTAATCCAACTCCACGAGGATTGTAAACAGTTAAGGGCCCAGCAGGGATCCCCCTATTGGCACACTCCATTCGTAACAGCTTGCCAACCTGAAAAAGACTCTATTGCCCCTACTCTCTGCTTCCTGTTAGCTAACCAATCCTTTATCCATGTTAATATGTTACCCCCTACATCACTTAATCTTAATACAGTCACATTTGACGTTGAATAAGTTGCACTGTTGGATTTGACAGATTCATCCATTGCTATATTTCTAAATTGGACTGCAGTTTTGTCGGAAAAAAATAAAATGAATTGCTGGACCAGAATTTACATGACTTACAAATCTTTCCAGCTCCAACTGCGCCGGTCTATTTTCATGCCTCCCTGGTCTCTAAAAACGGACACAAAAGTAAACATGGTGAAGAAAAGCTGGGGCAGAAGTCAGCAATGCAAAACAAGATTCCTCTCTATAGCGATAAACAAAATACTGCAGGTGCTGGAATCTAAGACAGCAGAGGATTGTGGAAAGGCCCAGCAGGTCCGGCAGCATCTGGACAGAGAGGAAAACGGACTGTGCTGCCAGGCCTGCCGAGTTTGCCCAGCATTCTCTCTTCCTCTCTATAGCGCCTAATCACCTCTCAGGGTGTTCTGAAGTGCTGCACGTGCAACCAATGACTTTATGAAATCACTATTCCAATGTAGGCAAATGCACAGACTTATCTTTTTCTTTGTAAGCAGCAAGTAAATTGAATCTATTTTTTGTGGGGTTAAATGATGGGAGACAAAATGGCTGGATTGGGGGGAGGGGGATGAGGTGCTATCAGGAGAACGCTCTAGATTTCCTCGAATAATGCAATAGGATCTTTAACATCTACCAGAACCACTAAAATAAGTAGCCTGGAGCTTAAAACGTTGTTCGTAGAATGGCAACTCCCAACAAGGCAGGATTCCCTCTGTACTGCACTGAAACCTCAGCTTCGAATGTGTGTCCAAGCCCCGGAGTGGGATTGGAACTCATAACATTCTGTTTCAGAGGAGGTGGGGATACTAGTGTCAGATTACACGGAGACACAGTTACCAATTTTGAATATTGCACCGCATATAATAATAATCTTTAGTCTCACAAGTAGGCTTACATTAACACAGCAATGACGTTACTGTGAAAAGCCCCTCGTCGCCACACTCCGAATTCAGAATGTCCAATTCACCTGACAGCACGTCTTTCAGGACTCGTGGGAGGAAACCGGAGCACCCGGAGAAAACCCACGCAGACACGGGGAGAATGTGCAGACTCCGCACAGGCAGTGACCCAAGCCGGGAATCAAACCTGGGATCCTGGCGCTGTGAAGCAACAGTGCTAACCACTGTGCTACCGTGCTGCATATTAAATAGACAGTGGTTGTGGTACCCATTTGAATGTTGCAGGAGAACTGGATTGAATTTTCATGGTTGTACACATGCCTAATTAAATATCCTATAGTTGCTAACTGGGACTGCAGTGAAAAACGCCCACTTGGACAAGAGAGAGAGATCAGTGGGCTTTCAATCACTGCAATCAAATGAGGATGAGGTGAGGAAATGCAAAATCACTATGCGAAACTGAAGCATTTCCAGAATGAGCCCTTGTCACCACTAATTGGTATGTATTCCATTTTTTATGTCAGCGACACACACATGGTCAATATGTGATAGAAAGAAAACAACTAACAACATGCACAAAAAAGGCAAGGACTCCGGCGATAACAGGTCCACAATGCCACAAGCGGAGGTGCACAATTAACACTTCTACGCAAGATGCTCGCAACTTTAGTATCTTACCTGCAACACCCTCTCCAATTCCTGATTAGCTTGTGTGAGGTAAGATTGTGCTTCGCGTAACTCGTCCTTCAATCGCACGTTCTCGGACAGGACCACCTCGTACATCTGCATAGGACAGGAAGGCTTGCTGTGATGTGCATTGTAGTTAGGATTGCTTTGCATGGGGAGTAATCACGACACAGAGCCCTGCATTTATAGTGTCATCGCACTAGTGAATTATCTCAAAGCTCTTTATGCAACGGGTTACTAAGTGCTGGCACATAGGCAATTGTAACAGCAACACTGGACAAACAGCAACAGGTCAAATTACCACTTAAAAAAAAGGCATTGGGCAAGAAAGGAATAGATGTTGAGAAGATTCTTCGTCAACCTTCAACTAAAACTATGCAACTTCAATGTCTATCTAAGTAAGCATGATGTGGAGATGCCGGCGTTGGACTGGGGTGAGCACAGTAAGAAGTCTTACATCACCTGAGGAAGGAGCAGCACTCCGAAAGCTAGTGACATCGAAACAAACCTGTTGGACTTTAACCTGGTGTTGTAAGACTTCTTACTGTATCTAAGTAGGCAAATGGCACCATAGCTTAAGGTCTCAATCTGACATTTTACTATTGGAGGGCCAGTTTAGGTCTGGATCGAGGGCTTGAACCCTCAACCTTCTGACCAAATAAGGAAGCATTCAAGCAAGCCAAGCTGGCACCCATTGACATAAATGATTCACCAACATAAGAGTGCTTGCATTGTCTAATAATTGGATTAGTTTAAATCCTGCTCTTTTAAAAAAAAAATGTATTTTATTACAAACTGTATCAAAACAGGTCCCAGCGAATAAACATCCCGGGAAACATACTTCCCAACAATCAACTATACAGTCTGGACAGATTTCCCCCCCTTTGTTCAACCCCCCTCTCCCCCGCGATGAACAGCTTCTCAAACACGGTCACAAACATCCCCCACCTTTCCTCAAACCCCCGAGGAGCCCCATAACTCATACTTTTTATCTTCTCTAATCGCAGGAAGTCGTACAGGTCACCAAACCAAGCTGCTGCCCCCGGTGGCGATGCCGACCGCCACTCCTAGCAAAATTCGCCGCCGTGCAATCAGAGAGGCGAAGGCCAAGACATCGGCCTTCCTCCTCTCCATGAGCTCCGGCTTCTCTGAAACCCCAAATATCGTCACCAAAGTGTCTGGGTCCACCTCCTCCTCCACTATCCTGGCCAAGACCGCAAATACCCCCGCCCAGAATCTTCCCAATTTTTCACAACCCCAAAACGTGTGCACGTGATTCGCTGGCCCCCGCCCACACCTCTCACACTCATCTGCTACCCCCTGAAAAAATCCACTCATTCTCACCCGAGTCTTATGAAATGAAAAAATGAAAATCGCTTATTGTCACAAGTAGGCTTCAAATGAAGTTACTGTGAAAAGCCCCTAGTCGCCACATTCTGGCGCCTGTTCGGGGTGGCTGGTACAGGAATTGAATCGTGCTGCTGGCCTGCCTTGGTCTGCTTTAAGCCAGCCATTTAGCCCTGTGCTAAACAGCCCCCTTAAACTGTACCAGGCTCATCATTGCACAAGAGGAGTTCCCGTTTACCCTATGCAGTGCCTCACTCCATACTCCCCAATTGTTAAATCCTGCTCTTGGCTGCCCATCGTTGCTTACAGTGAGCTTCATTTGTCCTCAGTAATACACTGGTCAGTGTTTGTAGAAGTTCCACAAAGTGCGGGGAGATAATGGTATGGCTTCACCTGTCAAGCATATCTAGAGAGGTAAAGCAACACTATTATAACTATCCTGTGGATCTCACCATATTACCCAAGGTCTTGCCAGGGGAGCTCAAAGGGGAGATAAAATACAAGTTCATTTTCTTTGAATTAAAAAAAGGGGTACATTCACTGAAAGCAATACGAACATGCTTTGTGGACGCTACACAGGGCTGCGTTGACTCTGGGGCTATTGCAGTAGTTGTCTTGAGGAAATAGGCAGAGTTTTCAGAATTTCAAATCAAGGCAAAGAATCATGTGGTGAAATTATTGTGCTTCACAGTGGGGCAGCACAGTAGCCCAGTTGCTTCACAGCTCCAGGGTCCCAGGTTTGATTTCCGGCCTGGGTCACTGTCTATGCGCAGTCTGCACGTTCTCCCCGTGTCTGGGTGGGTTTCCTCCGGTGTTCCGGTTTCCTCCCACAGTCCAAAGATATGTGCGGTTAGGTGGATTGGCCATGATAAATTGCCCTTAGTGTCCAAAAAGGTTAAGTGGGGTTACTGGGATAGGGTGAGGCGTGGGCTTGTCTAGGGTGCTCTTTCCAAGGGCTGGTGCAGACTCGATGGGCTGAATGGCCTCCTTCTGCACTGTAAATTCTATGATTCAAAAAATTAAGCATTCCATTCAAAAGTAGGGGTACTGATCCTTTAGCTCACGGTGACCTGGCTCTAGGTTAACTGCCTAATTACATGGACTGAATCACTTAAGATATAGCATCACAGTCTCAAGCACATGCGCACACATTATAACAATTACCTTCCTGAAGTCGTTATTGCCGCCCACCATTATCCCCGTACTGGAGTGGGAGGAAGTCCCGACTCTGCTTAGCATCCGATCAGTCATCCGATCACTCAGGCTTTGGCCATACCTGTCACCAATCAGAGAGAGATTTGTTAGCCGGCAGGGTTGTCATGGTGAACAGGTAGAGGAAATGTACAACTGACAGCAAATTAATTACAGACAAAACCGAGGGGATCCTAACAAACTTTTGCAAGAGGTTTAAGTGACTGCCTGCCTTGTGAGGATCGCGCACTCCCCCTTACTCTGTGGTGGTCGATTATCCTGTACTCCATATTTCCTTACCAGGACACTGCTGTACCGCTCCAAATGATCCTTGTCCATGTGTGGGCAGGCTAGTCATCATTCACCTGGGGCGAGATTCTCCGATATCGGCGCGGTGTCCGCCGAACGGCGCCAAAAACGGCGCGAATCACACTTGCATCGCGCCGCCCCAAATGTCGCAAAGTCTCCGGCCCGGAATGGGCTGGCAGCGGCGTGACGCTATCCGCGCTGGCTCACGTGGTTCACGGCGAGACGGCTCAAAAGACGCGCTGCTCCCCCCACCCGACCAGAAGACCCGACCGGATGGCCGCCCGCCGCTCAGCCCCGAGGTTCCAGTCCCGCGACATTGAGGCGCTCCTGGACGCAGTGGAGCAGAAGAGGGAGGCCCTGTATCCCGGACACGGCCGCAGAGTCGCCCCACGCCACAGCCGGCGTCTGTGGAGGGAGGTGGCAGAGGCCGTCAGCGCTGTGGCTCTGACACCACGGACAGGCACCCAGTGCCACAAGAAGGTGAACGACCTCGTCAGGGCAGCCAGGGTGAGCCCCCCCCCCCCACTCCCTGCCAGATATCCATATCCCCTCCCCCCCCTATATCCCCCTCCCCCTCTCCCTGCCAGATATCCATATCCCCTCCCCCCCCCTATATCCCCCTCCCCCCCCCCCATATCCCCCCTCCCCCATATCCCCAAGTGAATCCAGCCCTAACCTTAACCTCTGCAATACACGCGCAACCGATGGCGTGCATTCATATACCTGTCTAACACTGTTGCCATTTACACCTGCCACCACCCCGCCCCCCCTCCACAGGAGAAGCGCGCAGACAACACCAGGGAGCATGTGAGGACTGGAGGAGGCCTAGCTGATGAGAGGCCACTGACCGAACATGAGGAAAGGGCCCTGGAACTGGCTGGCGGACCTGAGGCGGTGGCGGTTGCCGATGCAGAGGTCGGGGGCCCAGCAGCAAGTGAGCCATCGACAGCCCGTCCCCATATCGCCCCTCCCCCATATCGCCCCTCCCCCATATCACCTGATCACCGCCTGCGTGTCTAACCATGCATGCTTCATTGTGTATCGCAGGAGCAAACGTCAAAGCACCCATCCCCGCAGATGTCGACCGCCTGGAGGATGCCCCTCGGAGACCACAGGATACGGAGAGACCCGGACCCTCTGGCACGAGACGCTCGCATGATGCCCCTCGGAGACCACGGGATACGGAGACCCGGACCCTCTGGCACGCGACGCCCGCATGATGCCCCTCGGAGACCACGGGAGACGGAGAGACCTGGAGCAACAGGGAGACGACGCACCCGTCGCGTGCGGGTGCGGCGACGCAGGCGTGTGCCATCCAGCGACGAGAGGGGCAGCCACAGGCCCCCATCACAGCCGAGCCACGAAACCACAACCCAGGACACCCCTACCCAGGAATCTGAAATACAGGACAGTGACACAGATTGGATGGGTGGAGACGTACCGTCACCCCAAAGGGCCATGGGCTCAGAGTCGGATGATGCGCACGACACAACGCCACTGCTGTCACCAGCACCCCCCACCATCGCAGAGACGCTGACCTCGGTTGGGCACTTTAGTGATGAGGCGTCTGGTACACTCACTGGTGCGCACAACACAGCCGTCCCGGTACAGCAGGTGGAGGTAGGAGCAGCAGAGGGGCCGGGAGGTCGGAGGGCATCCTGGCGCATGCGAACATCTGCCGCCCAGATGGATCCCGGGTTCCTGGAGTTACCACACCCACCCATAGGTCCGATGCAACCACCGAACCTGGGACGAGCGAAGAGGGTGATGGCCAGCTTGCGGCGGCTGCAGTCGCAGGTGGAGGAGTCCACCCGCGTCCAGGAGCTGGGAATGGTGCCGGTCATGCGTGCCACCCAGGCCGACACCGCACGGGTGGCGTCCACGGTGGAGGCAATGGGTGCGACGGTGTCAGACATGGGGAACAGTTTGCGAGGCCTGGGGCTTTCCGTGCAGGCGGCGTCTGTGGCCCAGGACATGGCTGCCCTCTCACAGGAGGCCATGAGCCAGCACCAGCGGCAGATGACAGAGGGGTTCAACTCCGTGGCACAGTCCCAGCAGGCAATGGCCCAGTCTCAGCAGGCCATGGCCCAGTCTCAGCAGGCCATGGCCCAGTCTCAGCAGGCCATGGCCCAGTCTCAGCAGGCCATGGCCCAGTCTCAGCAGGCCATGGCCCAGTCTCAGCAGGCCATGGCCCAGTCTCAGCAGGCCATGGCCCAGTCTCAGCAGGCCATGGCCCAGTCTCAGCAGGCCATGGCCCAGTCTCAGCAGGCCATCACTGAGGGCATCGGCGGCGTTGCACAGTCACAGACAGGGATTGCCAACTCCCTGAGCTCCATGGCTGCAAACCTGCAAACCCTTGTCGATACCAGCACGGGCCTCCAGGACTGGCAGCGCCAGATGTCAGGGGTGGGGGGGGCTTCGGATGGCCAGTCCGTTCGCATCCCGCACCCATGTAGAAGCCCGGGGCCATCGGGCACCCCGAGGGAGGAGGTGGTGCTGGGGCCCGTTCCGGGTCCTCTTGTAGGGGAGGTCCCGGAACACCTCAACACCTCGGGCTCCCCCCTTCCGTCCCAGGTGCATCGGCTGGGCAACGGGCAGGACAGGCTGGCAGCTCGCCATCCCAGTTGCCCGGGCTGCAGCCTGGCCCATCTAGGCCAGAGCGCCCCAGGAAACGGCCACCAAAGGGATCCCGTGTCAGAGGGCAGGAATCACAGGAGTCCACCTCCAGTTCTGCTGTACCGTCTGGGGAAACATCTAGGCGTAGTCAAAGGGCCCTTAAGGCCAAACAATTAGACACTGAGTAAGTTGGCACGGTGCAGGGCACAGATGAGTTTTAGGGGCTGGGCACGTACATGAACTGCTTTCGTTATTAAAGTCAATGTTACACCTACAGAAGCTGCCTTTGTGCTCTGTCCAAAGCATGCGGGGGTGTCATGTACGTTGAGCGCAAGTGTGTGTGTGAGGGGTGGTCTTACCTCAGCCCCAGGTGAGTCTGCCCCCTTCCCCCTGGGCAGCCATCAACATCCCCCCGGGCAGAGGACGGGACCATGCGCTGCAGTGTCAGAGCCGCATGCAGGGATGGTCCGGGTGGATGGTGGTACTGTGGCCATGGGTCAGACATCGTCCAACGACGTGGAGCCAGGGCACTCATCGCAGAGCGAGTTGTCATCATCCTCCATGGTCTGCAATAGACACGCGTCCACCGGCAACTGTGTGAGCCCGGCCGTTGTGCCGCAGGTGGATCGGCAATGGGGGGTGTGGTGTGCATGCGGATGGGGTGTGAGGGTGCTGGGTGGGTGGGTGTTGCCATGGTGTGCGGTCTGTGGCTATACTACCCGATTCCCACGCCCATCTAGTTAGTGAAGCGGGTGTCTATCAGCCTGCCCCGTGCCCGCTGGCCCAGCCAGTAACGGTGGACAGCCACCCGCCCATGTCTAGCCCGTCTGCCTGACCATTGCCCCCATCCCCCTAATCTGGGGAGGACTGCGCCTCTTCCTGTTGCTCCTCCACCCCGCCGTCCTCTGCCTGCGGCACATCGCCCCTCTGCTGGGCTATATTGTGCAGGACGCAGTACACTACAATGATGCGGCCGACCCTATCTGACCGATACTGGAGGGCGTCCCCAGAGAGGTCCAGGCACCTGAAACGCATCTTCAGCAGCCCAAAGCACCTCTCTATCACACCCCTTGTCACTACATGGGCATCATTGTAGCGGTTCTCCGCCTCATTGCGTGGTTTCCGTATAGGCGTCATCAGCCACGATCGCAATGGGTAGCCCCTGTCACCCAGCAACCAGCCCCTCAGCCGGGGATGGCGTCCCTCGTACATGCTGGGGATGTATGACCGCGACAACACGTATGAGTCGTGTACACTGCCCGGGTAACGGGCGCAGACGTGCAGGATCCTCATGCGGTGGTCGCAGACCACCTGTATGTTCATTGACTAGGTCAACTTCCTATTGGTGAACACGGCCCTGTTATCTGCAGGTGGCCGCACGGCGACGTGCATCCCATCAATCGCGCCCTGGACCATGGGGAACCAGGCCACGGCAGAGAAGCCCACGGCCCGGGCATCTTGGCTGGCCCGGTCCACAGGAAAGCGGATGTAGCGGTGCGCAATGGCATATAGGGCGTCTGTCACTGCCCGTATGCACCGGTGCACCGATGCTTGCGATATGCCGGACAAGTCCCCACCTGGCGCCTGGAATGACCCCGTTGCATAAAGGTTCAGGGCCACCATAACCTTGACGGACACGGGGAGAGGGTGTCCCCCGCCAGTGCCACGCGGTGACAGGTGTGCCAGCAGGTGGCAGATGTGTGCCACGGTTTCCCGGCTCATCCGGAGTCTCCTCCTGCATTCCCAGTCCATGAGGTCCTGGTACGACAGCTGGGGCCGATACACACGGGGCGTCCTCGGATGCCTCCGTTGCCGTGGGGCCGC
Organism: Scyliorhinus torazame; assembly: GCF_047496885.1. NCBI lineage: Eukaryota > Metazoa > Chordata > Chondrichthyes > Carcharhiniformes > Scyliorhinidae > Scyliorhinus > Scyliorhinus torazame. Next base: position 30,316,049 of record NC_092735.1, read on the forward strand.
GACGTCCTCCTCCCCCTCCTCGTCTTGTCGGGCGGGTGTCCCTCCAGCCTGGTCGGCTGCCGCCTGCCCCTCTGCGGCAGCCTGCGCCGCCTGTGGCACGCTCCTCCTCCTCATCCAGGGCAACATGGACATTAGCGGCTGCCGCCACGGCGGCCAACATCGCAGGCTGACCAGAAAACATGACAACATGTCATCATTGCCCATACCCCCTCCTCACCCCAGCCAGGTGGCATGGACCGCATGGGTGCAACTGTTGGAGGCTGGCACCTGGCCAGGTGGACAAACTCACTTGCCCTCGCGCACCCCCCCCCCGGTCCCGCACCTCCCCGCCCCCCCTCCCCGGCACGCACCCCCCCCGGCACGCACCTCCCCCCCCCCCTTCCCTCCCGGCACTCCCCCGGAGCCCACCCGACTCTAACCCCCCCCCCCCCCCCCCCCCCCGCGCACACATACACACACAACCCTACACATACCTCTCCCCCACACACACAGACTGCGGCCACGCCATCACCTCCCCAGTGCAAACCCCCCAGGCCATCACCCACCTCCACGCTGGTCGGCGTCAACCATGAGCACTGGTTGACGCCGATTTAAAGGTGGTTTGATTGACGTCGACGTCTTCGGCCCATCCGGACAGGAGAATATCGGCAGCCCCAAAATCCATTGCCTCGCGCCCACCCGTGCCATTCTCCAAGGCATGCGGCGCGATTGACGCCCCGCCGACTTTTCTCCCTTCGGAAAATTCGGCAGGCGGCGGGGGCGGGATTCACGACGGCCCACGGCGATTCTCCGACCCGGTGGGGGGTCGGAGAATTGCGCCCCTGATGTCCACACTATACATTTTCAGCAAGGATGATAATGAGTTAGAACTAGATCTGATTTTCCTCTTTTTAATAACCAAATGGACCGCTCTTTCCTCCCAAATGACCAAGCTAGGATCAGATGACTTTGGATCAAACATGGGACTTTCCTGATTTGCAGGTCTCTGGCACCGAATACGGATAAATTCACTGAGCCAATGCTGACGACATTTCGTTACACGTAACTTGGAAATAGGAAATCTGGTAGCACTAGTTGTCTGGAACTTTGTTTTGAACAGACCCACACAACTCGTGACGCTGCAACAAATCGCGAAATGATCACTGGAATGATCCTGCTTGTATGGTGTACAGTCCATCCAAACGGCAGCAGAGTGGTTAGCACAGTTGCTTCACAGCTCCAGGGTCCCAGGTTCGATTCCCGGCTTGGGTCACTATCTGTGCAGAGTCTGCACGCTTTCCCCGTATCTTCGGGGGTTTCCTCCGGTTTCCACCCGCAATCCAAAGATGTCAGGTTAGGTGGAGTGCCTGAGCTAAAATTGCCCCTAGTGTCCAAAAAAAGATTAGGTGGGGATAGGGTGGAGGTATGGGCTTAGGTAAGGTGCTCTTTCCAAGGGCCGGTGCAGACTCAATGGGCCGAATGGCCACCTTCTGTACTGTAAATTCTATGAAATTAGAGCTTCTAAGAAGGGAAGAGTAAAAGCTGCTGAAGGTAAATGGAGCAGCCTCTGGCTGTTTCAGTGGGAAGGTTGTAGGAGAGATATGATGGATGACAAGAGGGGGAAAAGGTGGCTAATTCGGCAGAAATCAAAATTGCCATTAAGAATTCTAATGTTATCCATAATCCAGAAACTTCAAAAATACTTTGGTTATAAGCATTCTGACGAGAGAAGTTATAGTGTTTTGAATAACGCCGAATCCCAGGAGTGCAGGTAGGCCATTGAATCTGTCGAGCCTGCTGTGCTTTTCAATGATATCACGTCTGATCGGTATCTTAACTCCATACCCCTAGATACCTATAACTAACAGAAATCTACCCATCCCAGTTTTGAAAGCTCCAGTTGTACCCAGAGTATTGGGGACAGAGATTTCTATATCATCAGGAAATAACATCAGAATGAACAATGCAAGAGGTTGATGCGTATCCACTTTAACAGAAGATCATGATGGCAACCTAGGTTCTTCTTTTCATTTGTTTTGCAAGGTTTTCCCATCCAAAGTTCTATCACGGCGAAGGAAGATCAGTCCTTTCTCAGGGCTACTATTTTTTCCAATCGGCAAGTTGGATTTGGCCAATGGAAATCAAAAACAGGAATTGCTGGCAATCATAGAATGGGATACAACACAGGGGGTGGCCATTCATGCCCGAACCAGCTCTTCGAAAGAACTATCCAGTTAGTCCCATTCTAAATAGCCCTGCAGATGTCCTCATTTAAGTATTCCCTTTTAAAAGTTATGAATGAATCTGCCTCCACCACCCTTTCAGACATTGCATTCAGAACTCACTGCGTAATTCCCCCTCCCACCTCACGTCACCGAGATCTTTTGCCAATTACCTTTCAAATATATCCTCTGTTCACTAAGGATCTGATGCTTCAGGATTTGAACAACTTGGCAATCTCCCCTTAACTTTCTCTCCTCAAAGGAGAACAATCCCGAGCTTCTCCACCTTGCTGAAACTATGCCAGTACATTTTCTCCATGCTCACTCTACAGCTTTGACATCCTTCCAAAAGTACGGTGCCAAGAACTGGCCACACTACTCCTGCCGAGGCTTAGCTACTGTTTTATAAAAGATTTAGCACCAATTCTTTGCCATTACACTCTCTGCCTCTACTTATTAATTTAAGGTTCCCTCACACCTTTAACAGCGATTGCAGCTTGTCCTGCCACATTCAAAGAACCGTTATGGGACAGGAAGAGGTCATTCAGCCTTTGCGGTCAAATAAAACAGGAAAAAAGAAACTAGCCGCTCATTTCAATCCCACTTTCCAGCACCTGAACCGTAGCCTTTCAGGTTTCAGCACCTCGGATGCAGATCCAGGTACCTTTTGAGTTGAGCGTTTCAGCCTCAACCATCAACTTAGGCCGTGAATTCCAGACTCCCACCACAGTCTGGATGAAAAGGCTCTTCTTCATGCACCCCCCCCCCCCCCCCAAATCTGTCAATGAATTGCCTTAAATCTATGTCACTTGGTAATTGTGTATGTCCATTCCCAGGCCTCTGCTTTTAAATTCCTCTTTCACCATTGATAAAGACTGATCGAACTATAACTCATGTCCATATTAGCATTGCATACACTGAAATTCTGCAGTGTCTCTAATCAACAGCGTAAGCCTCTATAGCACTCTTTACACCGAGACATCGCAAGTGTGTTTGCAGGTACTTGGGACAGCAAGTGAGAACTCAAGTCTAGGGGTGGGCATCGGTAGTTTGGAAGATATAGATAGGGTCACGGGCATCTTGGCGGGTGGACAGTGGAAATACTGAGCAAGTCCCATGGGAGAGAGCCAAATTGGGTAAAGGCCTAGCAGCAATAGCGGAGGGCAAAACAAGAAAACATGCTGATGTTGGAGGAACAGCGACGTCAGACTGAAGGAAATCAAGGAGATAGGAGTGGTGGTGTCAACAGCACATTTTAGGAATTCATCAACTGGGTCACGTTAATGAGGTACTTGCGCTGTGAAGCACTTTGGCACGACCAGAGCAGGTGCTATATAAATGCAACTTTTTGTTCCACCAAGCTCCAAGAACCATTTAAGTATGTTTTGTCAGCGAGTGCCAGGTAAAATGTTCTTGCCTGTACAGCGTTGCAGTATCCACACTATTCATTTGCTCAGTGTTGTCTTCCTGAAACACAGTAAGATAGAGACACCATTTTAAAACAAACAAACTTACAGTCCGCAACCGAGTTAGTCATCTGCAGCTACACGGTGGTATTTGGTAATGATAGTATTGGGGAGTTAGCTTACCTCGTATATGCATAATTGTTATTCTTTGGGAATCATTTATAAATGGGTAGCCCCCCAAAAATACAACTGCAAGTTGCACCATCCTAAATTGAAGGAGGGGTAAGAACCTAAACAATAGGAACAAGGCTCAAGAGAATGAGATTATATAGTGGGGTTCCCCAGTGTTCCGTGCTAGGACCACTGCTCTTTTGATCTTTATTAATGACCCAGACTTGGTTGTGCAGGGCACAATTCCAAAACGTGCAGATGACACAAAACTTGGAAACACATTGTGAGGAGGATGGTGGTGGGCTTTGAGGGGACAGTCAGACTGGTGAAAGGGATGGGCAGGTGGAAGATGAAATTTAACGCAGGAAGTGAAGTGTGAAGTAGTGCATTTTTATGGTAAGAATGGGAGCAGACATCGTAAAATAAAAGAGATGCAGAGATAGAGAGAGAGAGAGAGACCGTGGGACATTGATGGTGACTAGGGCAGGTTGAGAAAATGGTCAGTACGGCATACAGAATCCGGAATTTTAAAAAAAGGGACAGGGAACAAAAGCAAGGAGGTTACGGTGATCCTTTATAAAGCAGCGCGGTCTCAAAAAGAGTATTTTGTCCAATTCTGGGCACGGCACTGTCGGAAGAATGTGAAAGCATTCCAGAGGGCGCAGAAAAGATTTACGGCAATGGTTACAGGGATGGCGGCACTCTACCAGTGGTTAGCACTGCTGGCTTGCAGCGCCAGGGACCCGGGTTCAATTCTAGCCTTGTGTGGCTGCCCGTGTGGAGTCTGCACATTCTCCCAGTGTCTGCGTGGGTTTCCTCCGGGTGCTCTGGTTTCCCCCCACGGTCCAAAGACTGTGCAGGTTAGGTGGATTGGCCATGATAAATTGGCCCCTCGAGTGTCCAGCGATAGATCAGGAGCTTGGTTGGGGTGCTCTTTCAGAGGGTCAGTGCGGACTGAATGAGCCAAATGGCCTCCTTCGACTCCGTCGGGATTCTATGATGGACGTCAGTTTCGTGGATAGATTGGCGAAGCGAAGGCTGTTTTCTTGGAAGAATGTGGAGTGGAGATTTGACAAGACGCGTTCAAAATCATGACCGAGCTGGACAGAGCAAATTCATCGAATCCCTCAGTGCAGAAGGAGGCCATTCAGCCCATCGTGTCTGCACTGACCCTCTGAAAGAGCATCCCTACTCAGCCCGGTATCCCCACCTAGCCGTTGATCACCGAGGGGCAATTTAGAATGGCCAATCCACCTAACCTGAACAGCAGGTCGGGAGAAGCGGTTTCCATTTGTAGGAGGGTTTAGGAACCAAAGCGCACTGATTGCAGGTGATTGGCAAAAGAACCAGAGGCGACCTGAAGGATAAACCTCTTATTGTTTGACAAGCTCAGCAGGTGGTTGGGATCTGGAATGCCCTGTCTGCGAGTGGGTGGAGACAAATTCAATTGTGGTTTGCAACAGGGAATTTGATAATTACCCGTAGAGAAAAGATTTACATGGTTACAGGAAAAAGGCAAGGGTGGGTCTGGCCGAGTTGCTCTCGCAGAGGGCTGGCACATATAGGCCAAGTGGCCTTCTTCTGTAATTCTATAAACTCATAGCTAAAAGTCAACCACTACAAATGCTCTCATTGATCCACTGTCTCTGTCCAAAATGCACTGCCAAAACGGTAAAGAAAAAGAGGGAGGTGGCAATTTAATGCTATTGCCAGCTTGGCGCCCAGCTGAGCTCATATCTCAAGATGGCAAGGCTTTGAAAGCGTGCACAATTCAATTCAGATTCTTTCCTTAGAAGTAGAGTCAAGCATCTTTGACAAGTAAGCCTGTGATGTGGCTGTAAATTCAGCTGAATAATCACTGGTTGTAATCCACAGGGAAATAAAGTTTCAAAGCATATTCTATTAGGTAATAAGCTAAAACTATGTGTAGGAAAGGATTAATCTGTTAACACCAAACAAACCAGAGCAGTGCCCAGTTTTGACAACTGACCTCAACCCAACATATGAAAAGAACAATGGGAGCCTTGTACATCCACCAGCAATTCCTTCGGCACAATTATAAATCCATCAGAATAAAGCGGATCCTCCACAAACCCATAAGAGTTCACCAACTCAAGAGCACAAATCAGGGCAGAATGCCAGTCTTTGGTAAGAAATTTGTAAGAAATCATGGGTTCAAATAGTTCAGACACAGGATGCTCCAAACAAGCTTCGTATTTGGTACGAGTTGAGAATCACCACCATATCCCCAAAGTAATGTTTCCCCAAAATCCCGTTAAGAGGAGAGGAAGTCTTTTGATGACATTGAGAAGACCACAAAACAAAAACATCAGCTATAGATTGGGTCCCTTATTATATTAACATCCATTACCATGGTCTGTACATCAAGCACGCCCACCACCAACATCGAGTGCATTTGTGCTGACAGATTGGCCATAGGGAAACCATAACAGGTTCAGCAATCAAATAGTTCCAGCCATTAATGCAAACAGCTGATTTAAGTAGCCTAAAGTCTTTATTTTCCGACCGGCTCCTAAAATATTTAAGCGTGAACAGAGGATGTAGACTTCGAGCGGCTTTAATCAGCTGTTGGTAAATACCGAACGTCACAAATCTGGAGGGTTTCTCTCACCAGACAGGGAGAAGAGAAAACACTGACCAGAAATTACTACACCAAGTTAAAGTCCAACAGGTTTGTTTCAAATCACTAGCTTTCAGAGCACTGCTCCTTCCTCAGGTGATTCACCCGAGGAAGGAACAGTGCTCTGAAAGCTAGTGATTTGAAACAAACCTGTTGGACTTTAAGCTGTGTTGTAACACTTCTTACTGTGCTCCCCCAGTCCAACGCCAGCATCTCCACCTCACAGAAATTACTAGTCAATGTAAGGTGGACAAAATGCTTGCTATGGAACGTTTGAAAGGTTTGCCTAGATATCTGATTCATGGGCACCAAATTGCCATGACTTAGGGAGAATCTGGTCTGTTCGGCACTTACTTTGCCTGGACTTCGATAGTAAACCAGCATTTTTTAAACAAACTGGCAATGTGCAATGTGATTTATTACTACTGCAAATATAAAAGATGTCAAACCTTTGTCCAAGGAAATTCACAAAGACAGATTGATCAAAAAGGAACAAAAACAAACCAACATTTTGGAAGGAGCTTACAATCACATTGCACACAAGCAAACCTAAAGTCTCTCAGGATGAAGACCACCACTAAGATTGGCCATTGGTACAGCACTTGCCTCTTCTGCGAATTCTGGCTTGCCAGTAAACCTGCGTTCTTTTCGGGCTTTTCGTCGATCTCGCACAGATAACCGGTTCTGATTGCTATAGTCCGAATCATCTTCTTCCCTTTTGCTGCCTTCCGATTCTGCAGGTGGGAGAAAGAGAACAGTTCCAACTACGGCATGTTCCGAAACACTGTCAAAACAAGCTAACGGTGGGAGAAGATGTACTTCTCTGTTTTCATCTGACCCTCTTGTACCAATGCTCACAGATACTCAGCGGGATGAAGAATGGCAGTGACCCCTCAGCTCCTAACTGTGGCTGGCTCTGCTGCGCAGCAGGGCAGGAAGAAGAATGGCAGGGCTATAGTGATAGGGGACTCAATCGTAAGGGGAATAGACAGGCGGTTCTGCGGACGCAATCGAGACTCCAGGATGGTATGTTGCCTCCCTCGTGCAAGGGTCAAGGATGTCTCGGAGCGGCTGCAGATGGTGCAAGAGGGAGGGATTCAAATTCCTGGGGCATTGGAACCGGTTCTGGGGGAGGTGCGACAAGTACAAACTGGATGGTCTGCACCTGGGCAGGACTGGAACCGATGTCCTGGGGGGGGGGGGGGGGGGGGCGCGTTTGCTAGAGCTGTTGGGGAGGGTTTAAACTAATGTGGCAGGGGGATGGGAACCAATGCAGGAAGTCGGAAGGTACTAAAACAGGGACAGAAACAAAAGGCAGTAAGGGGGAAAGCAGAAGGCAGAGAAGCCATGGTCAAAAATCCAAAAAGGGCGACAGTACAAGGTACAGTGACTGAGGGGAGCTCAGTGAATAGGCCCAGTAATACTAAAAGGAATAAAACGGGAAGTAAAAACCTAATTGGTAAGCGATGCGGCAGGTTGTTACATGAAAATATGGGTTCAACGACAAGGAAAATTAGGAGAAAAGTTAAGAGGAAATATAACTTGGGAGAGGTTACTGATCGAGGTGTTAAGGTTCAAAACAGAGGTATAAAAGCCAACATAAGTGTACTTTACCTGAATGCTCGTAGTATTCGAAATAAGGTAAATGAGCTGATGGCGCAAATCATCGTGAATGACTATGATTTAGTGGCCATTACTGAAACATGGTTAAAGGATGGTCACGACTGGGAGTTAAATATCCACGGGTATCAAACTATTCGGAAGGACAGAGTGGATGGTAAGGGAGGTGGTGTAGCTCTGTTATTTAAGGATGACATCTGGGCAATAGTAAGGGATGACATCGGTGCTATGAAGGATAAGGTTGAATCCGTTTGGGTGGAAATCAGGAATAGTAAGGCGAAAAAAAATCACTGATAGGAGTAGTCTACAGGCCACCAAATAGTAACATTATGGTGGGGCAGGCAATAAACAAACAAATAACTGATGCATGTAGAAATGGTACAGCAGTTATCATGAGGGATTTTAATCTACATGTCGATTGGTTTAACCAGGTCGGTCAAGGCAGTCTTGAGGAGGAGTTTATAGAATGTATCCGCGATAGTTTCCTAGAACAGTATGTAATGGAACCTACGAGGGAACAGGCGGTCCTAGATCTGGTCCTGTGTAATGAGACAGGGTTGATTCATGATCTCATAGTTAGGGATCCTCTCGGAAGGAGTGATCACAATATGGTGGAATTTAAAATACAGATGGAGGGTGAGAAGATAAAATAAAACACTAGTGTTTTGTACTTAAACAAAGGAGATTACAATGGGATGAGAGAAGAGCTAGCTAAGGTAGACTGAGAGCAAAGACTTTATGGTGAAACAGTTGAGGAACAGTGGAGAACCTTCCAAGCGATTTTTCACAGTCTCAGCAAAGGTTTATACCAACAAAAAGGAAGGACGGTAGAAAGAGGGAAAATCGACCGTGGATATCTAAGGAAATAAGGTAGAGTATCAAATTGAAGGAAAAAGCATACAAAGTGGCAAAGATTAGTAGGAGACTAAAGGACTGGGAAATCTTTAGGGGGCAACAGAAAGCTACTAAAAAAGCTATAAAGAAGAGTAAGATAGATTATGAGAGTAAACGTGCTCAGAATATAAAAACAGATAGTAAAAGTTTCTGCAAATATATAAAACAAAAAAGAGTGGCTAAGGTAAATATTGGTCCTTTGGAGGATGAGAAGGGAGATTTAATAATGGGAGAGGAGGAAATGGCTGAGGAACTGAACAGATTTTTTGGGTCAGTCTTCACAGTGGAAGACACAAATAACATGCCAGTGACTGACAGAAATGAGGCTATGACAGATGAGGACCTTGAGATGATTATCATTAAGGAGGTAGTGATGGGCAAGTTAATGGGGCTAAAGGTAGACAAGTCTCCTGGCCCTGATGGAATGCATCCCAGAGTGCTAAAAGAGATGGTTAGGGAAATTGCAAATGCACTAGTGATAACTTACCAAAATTCACTAGACTCTGGGATGGCCCCGGCGGATTAGAAATTAGCAAACGTGACACCACTGCTTAAAAAAGGAGGTAGGCAGAAATCGGGTAATTATAGGCCAGTGAGCTTAACTTCGGTAGTAGGGAAGATGCTGGAATCTATCATCAAGGAAGAAATAGCGAGGCATCTGGATGGAAATTGTCCCATTGGGCAGACGCAGTATGGGTTCATAAAGGGCAGGTCGTGCCGAACAAATTTAGTGGAATTTTTTGAGAACATTACCAGAGCGGTAGATAACGGGGAACCAATGGATGTGGTATATCTGGATTTCCAGAAAGCTTTTGACAATGTGCCACACAAAAGGTTGCTGCATAAGATAAAGATGCATGGCATTAAGGGTAAAGTAGTAGCATGGATAGAGGATTGGTTAATTAATAGAAAGCAAAGAGTGGGGATTAATGGGTGTTTCTCTAGTTGGCAAATCAGTAGCTAGTGGTGTCCCACTAGCTATAGGGATCAGTGTTGCGCCCACAATTGTTCACAATTTACATAGATGATTTGGAGTTGGGGACAAAGGGCAATGTGTCCAAGTTTGCAGACGACACTAAGATGAGTGGTAAAGCAAAAAGTGCAGAGGATACCGGAAGTCTGCAGAGGGATTTGGATAGGTTAAGTGAATGGGCTAGGGTCTGGCAGATGGAATACAATGTTGACAAATGTGAGGTTATCCATTTTGGTAGGAATAACAGCAAAATACATTATTATTTAAATGATAAAATATTAAAACAGGCTGCTGTGCAGAGAGACCTGGGTGCGCTAATGCACAAGTTGAAAAAAGTTGGTTTACAGGTGCAACAGGTGATTAAGCCGGCAAATTCAATTTTGTCCTTCATTGCTAGAGGGATGGAGTTTAAGACTAGGGAGGTTATGCTGCAATTGTATAAGGTGTTAGTGAGGCCATACCTGGAGTATTGTGTTCAGTTTTGGTCTCCTTACCTGAGAAAGGACGTACTGGCGCTGGAGGGTGTGCAGAGGAGATTCGGTAGGTTAATCCCAGAGCTGAAGGGGTTGGTTTACGAGGAAGAGGTTGAGTAAACTGGAACTGTACTTGTTGGAATTTAGAAGGATGAGGGGGGATCTTAGAGAAACATATAGAATTATGAAGGGAATAGATAGGATAGATGCGGGCAGGTTGTTTACACTGGCGGGTGAAAGCAGAACGAGGGGGCATAGCCTCAAAATAAGGGGAAGTAGATTTAGGACTGAGTTTAGGAGGAACCTCTTCACCCAAAGGGTTGTGAATCTATGGAATTCCCTGCCCAGTGAAGCAGTTGAGGCTCCTTCATTAAATTTTTTCAAGATAAAGATAGAAAAGGGGTTAAGGGTTATGGTGTTCGGGCCAGAAAGTGGAGCTGAGTGGCGGAGCAGGCTTGAGGGGCCAGATGGCCTACTCCTGCTCCTAGTTCTTATGTTCTTATTCAGCCCCTCGAGCCTGCTCCGCCATTCAGTGCGATCATAGCTGATCTCATCTCGGCCTCAACACTTTTTAAAAAAAAATATTTTTATTAAACTTTTATCATATTATATCAATGATGTGGAGATGCCGGCGTTGGACTGGGGTGAGCACAGTACGAAGTCTTACAACACCAGGTTAAAGTCCAACAGGTTTGTTAACCTGTTGGACTTTAAATTGTTTGGACATACCCAAACCTGTTGGACTTTAACCTGGTGTTGTAAGACTTCGTACTATATTATATCAAAACATACAAAAAGTACAAAAAGGGCTTACAAACAACAGTAAACCAAAGAACAATGAGCTAGTAAACCAGCACCCCCCCCTTACTCCCTACCAACTCCACTTTCCTGCCCGTTCTCCATAACCCTTCAACCCGTTACTAACTAAAGGATCTGTCCATCTCCTCCTTAAATTTACTCAATGACCCAGCAACCACTGCACTCTGGGGTAGCAAATTCGAGATTCACGACCCTTTGAGAAGTAATTCCTCATCAACTCGGTTTTAAATCTTAAAGCTATGACCTCTCATTCTAGATTGCCCCACAAGAGGAAATATCATCTTGTTTTTAAAATAAATCATTTTTACAGTACATGGGGTTCACTGGCGAGGCAGCATCTGTTGCCCAACCCGAATTGCCCTGGGGAAGGTGGTGGTGAGCTGTGATACACCCACAGTGAGAGAAAGTTCCAGCATTTTGACCCAGCGTCAACGAACGAACAACTGATATATTTCCAAGTCAGGATTGTGAGTGACTTGGAGGGGAACTTCTAAGTGGTGCTGTTCCCATGTATCTGCAGCCATTGCCCTGGGTGGTAGTGGTCGTGGGTTTGGAAGATGCTCCCCAAGGTGAATTCCTGCAGTGCATCTGGTAGATGGTATAAACGGCTGCTACTGTGCTTTGGTGATGGAGGGAGTGAATGTTTGTGGAAGCGGTGCCAGTCAAGCGGGCTGCTTTGTACTGGATGGTGTTGAGCGTTGTTGGAGCTGCACTCAGAATCTACAGTTCAGAAGGAGGCCATTTGGCCCATCGACCTCACAAATGAGCACTCTATTCATACCCATTTCCCCCCTACTACCGTACCCTAACCTGCACCCCCCATGACACTAAGGGACAATTTTATCATGGCCAATCCACCTAACCTGCACATCTTTGGACTGTGGGAGGAAACCGGAGCACCCAGAGGAAACCCACGCACAGAGAGAATGTACAAACTCCACACAGACAGTAGACAGTGACCCAAGCCAGAATTGAACCCGGGTCCCTGGCGCTGTGAGGCAGCAGTGCTAACCACTGTGCCACCACTCATGCAGGCAAGTGGATGTATTCCATCGCACTCCTGACTTGTGCCTTGCAGATGGTGGACAGGCTTTGGGGGGGGGGGGTCAGGAGGTGATTTACTCGTCGCAAGATTTCCTGCTTCTGACCTGCTCTTATAGCCACAGTGTTTATAAGGCTAGTCCAGTTCAGTTTTGGTTAATGGTAACCCCCAGGATGTTGGTAGTGGGGAACTCAGCAATGGAATGTCAAGGGGCGATGGTTTAATTCCCTCTTATTAGAGATGGGCATTGCATGACACAAACATTACTTGCCACTCGTCAGCCCAAGCCTCGATATTGTCCAGGTCTTGCTGCATTTGCAGGTGGACTGCTTCAGTATTTGAGTGGTCGCGAATGGTTGTGCAATCATCAGTGAACATCCCCAGATCTGACCTTATGTTGGAAGGGAGGTCATTGATGAAGCAGCTGAAGGACAGTTGGAGTCTAGGACACTACGCTGAGCAACTCCTGCAGTGATGTCCCGGGACCGAGATGACGGACCTCCAACAACCACAACCGTCTTCCATTTTGCTAGGTATGATTTCAACCAGTGGAGAGTCTCCCCCCCCCCCCCCCCACGCGATTCCCATTGACTCATTTTACTAGGGATCCTTGATACCATGCTTTATCAAATACTGACTTGATGTCAAGGGCAGTCACTCTCACCTCACCTCTGGAATTCAGCTCTTTTGTCCATCGTTGAACCAAGGCTGTAATGAGGCGGAACCAAAATTGAGCATCAAGGAAGAGGTTAGTGAGTGCCACTTGATAGCACTGTTGATGACCCGTTCCATCATTTACTGATGATTGAGAGTAGATTAATTGGGCAGTAATTGGCCGGATTGGATTTGTCCTGCGTTGTGTGTACAGGACATTCCAGGGCAATTTTCCACATTACCAGGTAGATTTCTTTAATTTTATTTTATTTTATGTAGAGTATCCAATTATTTCTCCCCCCCAATTAAGGGTCAATCCACCTAACTCTGCACATCTTTGGGTTGTCGGGGTGATACCCATGCAGAAAGAGGGAGAATATGCAAACTCCACATGTACAGCGACCTGGGGCCAGAATCGAACTCGGGTCCTCAGCGCCATGAGGCAGCAGTGCTAACCACTGCACCACCGTGCCACCCCCCCCCCCCCAAACCGGAAGAACCTGAAGGCCAGAATATTTTCTTGTTAAATTGTAGAATTACTGCGTAGATTTTTCTACCCTCATGGTAAATTTTATGCAGGTGATGCGGTGCTCCTGATGGGTTTCCACCGTTGATATACACCTCATGGGTATATATTAAACATCTCGTGGGTATATATTAAACAGAGTATTTTATTGGAGGACCACTCAGATCTCAAAGGGTGGAGGAGTTCACAGAGATATAGAGCGGCAAGACTATAAAGGGATTTGAACATCTAGAAAGAGAATTTTTAAATCAGAAGAAATGTAACTAAGACCAAGTGTTTTACTCCTATAACTTCCTCAGATTGGCAATCAGTGGTGGATTGCCATCCTGTAGCGACACGTCTTCCCTTAAAATGGAAAGGGCCGGTCTGGCCCGACCTTACTGTGCTTTTTTCTTTCTAACACTTCCTGAGTTACTATGGAGCATAACACTGACTGAACCATCCAAAGTTAGTGATTTAAATCGCTTTGTCACGTGGTTCCTAGCCAATCGCAATTATCCAGGAGAAATTAGCCCTTTTGGACAATTGCCAAGTAAACGGCTACATGGGAACGTCAAAGGAGGATTCCCCAGCACATCTTTGCAGTACCCACTCCTAAATCCCACTCTAGGGAGCCAGGAGGTTATGGCCCATTATGGGCAGCATGGTAGCACAGTGGTTAGCACTGTTGCTTCACAGCGCCAGGGTCCCAGGTTCGATTCCCAGTTTGGGTCACTGTGTGGAGTCTACACGTTCTCCCTGTGTCTGCGTGGGTTTCCTCCGGGTGCTCCCACAAATCCTGAAAGTGCTTGTTAGGTGAATTGGACATTCTGAATTCTCCCTCTGTGCACCCGAACAGGCGCTGAATAAGGCTAGAGTAGAGTGCTCTTTTGGAGGGTCAGTGTAGACTCAATCAGTCGAATGGCCTCCTTCTGCACTGTCGAGATTCTATGGACTTCTCCAGTCTTGATCCCACTTTTTAGGAGCAGCAACTTTAACTACCCCCAATTTTTCTCTATGACCTTCTCTCTGCTGGGAGCCAGCCGTGCCAATCTTTCAACGTACTCATTATCCGTCTGTCGCTTCTGTCAGCCGAATACAAGCAACACCCTTCTCTGTATTTTTCGCAAGAAAAGTCTCGTTATTCACAAATGAAGCCCTTTGCCATCCTCAACATTATTACAGAAGACTGCATCAATAAAGCTCCTTCAAGTAACTAGTTTTGCTCAGGGTGAATTTCCTTTTGATTTTGCTATCAATTTTAAAATTTTCATCCTGGTTTTCAAATTCCTCATTGGCCTCCCTCTTCCCTTTCTTTGCAACTTCCTCCAGCCTTATGATGCTTGGAGATCTCTATGCTCTTCCAATTCTGCTTTACACACAATCTGATTTTCATCACTTCACCATTGGCTGCTATGCCTTCAGCTGCCTGGGCCACAAGCTCTGGAAGTCTTTTCCTAAACTCTTCTCTCCCTCTACCCTAAAACCAGCTGGCTTAATCAAGCTTTAGTTCACACGTCGTAATATCTCAAAGTGGCTCGCTGTCAAATTTTGTTTGATAATGTCCCCCTGTGAAGCACTCGAGATATTTTTCTATGTTTGAGGTGCTGCATAAATGAAAGTTTACTCACAAAAGGAGGGGAAAATATTCACAAATTTCACTTCCCTTCAACGTGCGTGGTGGCAGCATGCTGGCTTGGGAGGCATGCAGTTTTGTCCAGTGCTCAAAGTTAATGACTTAACCTCTTTCAAGACATCTTGTAGCAGCTACAACAGGTTCAGCAATGCAGAAGAGCAGCAATCAGAACTCGGCTCGAGTGGTTATTTCCCCTCGTTAAATCCTGCTTTGTGCTGTTCCGTGTGTCTGATCCAGAGTTCTGATTTTGCAATGAGTGGGTGTTTGACATCTCTTTGCTTGCAAGCTCAAATTAAGAATGCTCTCAAGTGTGATGTCTAATATATTAGGCATTTGTAGAGTTTTGTTCCAGGGTGTCTCAATTAACTAGTCAATCATGGATTATATGGTCTAGTGGGAAGCTCTCAAAACTCTGGCATAGCAGCAGAGCGGAATTTGTAACAGGCTCAAGGGGTTGCATGGCCTATTTAAAAAGTACATGCTCTCAACCGTACACCATCTGTTGGACCATTGCTATTTCTGGAAGAAAAAAATATTTACCATCAAGCACTTTGAGGTGCTGTAACTAAATGTTGCCTTTACGACGAGAGGGTCTCCGATTCAAATTCTTTGATTTCAACAAGTTCTGTATTTGCAGAATCCTCAAGTATAAAATGACTCGTCTGCTAAATTGTCATTACTTTACGTGCATGTTTTTTGAAAATTAAAGTAAGTATTGTTTGTTAATCCAACCACAGACTGGCCTCAGCTGTGACTCACGTTGATAATACACTCGGCCAAGACAGAGGTTTGCAGGATCAAGCCCCATTGTAGACTTCTAGGCTGACACTTCAGTGTCGTACTGAGGGAGAGCTGCACTGACGTTTAGCCAAGGGCCCCATCTGACTTTTTGGTTTTTTTAAAACATTTTTAAAAATCAGCCAACTCTAAAAGCACCATTAGACGTGGTCAGACACAAGACTGATTTGGAAACCCCAATTCTTCCAACCAAAAAGGGAGCTGCAAAGAGTTGAGAAGCAAGATCTGTTGGACCACAGTAATGTCTGGTGCCAGCTTCCCGAAGGATTCATTGCAAGAACCAATTGGTTTAATATTCTGCCTTACTACTGGAGTTTCTTTTTACTTCTATTTGGTTTGCAAATGATTTCAGGATATAATGTTCCTGTGTGAATAAAATTACCACACCAATAACTACTTTCAGGTGCAAATTACGACCAGAGTTATGGGAAATTTAGTCAACTAAGGAACTAAAAAAAAAAATTATTGCGGATATAATTTTACATTACCTTTGTTCGAGCCTATAACCGAAGCTGAAGGAATAGCATATCTGGAGTATGCTGAAGTAAACGATATGCCTTCGGTGGTCAAGGGTCTCAGTCGACTGCCCACTTCCTGGAGAGGCAACAGAGAAACCATTGTTTTGTTAGGTTAGAGGGGCTAGAATATAAATGTTCGCACTCCCAGCAGCTGAATGGAGTAGAAGACCATAAGACATAGGAGCAGGATTAGGCCACTCAGCCCATCGAGTCTGCTCCGCCACTCAATCATGGCTGATATTTTTCTCATCCCCATTCTCCTGCCTTCTCCCAATAACCCCTGATCCCCTTATTAGTCAAGAACCTATCTATCTCTGTCTTAAAGACACTCAGTGATTTGGCCTCCACAGTCTTCTGCAGCAAAGAATTCCACAGATTCACCACCCTTTGGCTGAAAAAATTCCTCCTCATCTCGGTTTCAAAGGATCGTCCCTTTAGTCTGAGATGGTGTCCTCTAGTTCTAGCTTTTCCTACAAATGGAAACATCCTCTCCACGTCCACTCTATCCAGGCATCGCAGTATCCTGTACGTTTCAGTAAGATCTTCCCTCATCCTTCTAAACTCCAAATATGTTTTATTACACCAATGATGTGAAGGAGTTAGAAATATCTGAAGTTACAATCTGGTGTGTGAAGTACTGCTTCGTGCCACCATCCCTGAACAGCCAGCACTGATTTTAAGGTTATGCCCCTTTGTCCTGGAGTTTCTTCGCCAGAGGAAATAATCTCTCTCTCTCCCTATCCTATTAACTCATTTTAAACAGCTCAATTAAATCTTCTGCGCTCAATGGAACACAGATCTAGTTTATGCAACCTGCCGTCATAATTTAGTTTGGCAAATCCCAAAGCATATTCCGGAGTAAATAGATTAAAAACCTTTTTTCTCAAACGTCGCCTTATGGCACAGGGGAAAGAAAACACCAGCAATGCAGAGCGCATTAGCACACGTTTCTTCATTAAATAACTTTCTGCCCAGCTGTTTTGTCAGCTGAAAAAGGCTCAGCCTACAAAAGATTCACAATGGTCAGGCTCCTATTATCCTGCTGTCGAGTCAGGCACAGAGAAATGCATTCAGCATGTTGCACCTTTATTCTTTCAGATGCTAGGCTGATAGGAATTGAATCATTTGAGCCATTGGCAAAGTAGTTGGACAGTGGGAGTTGTACAGTTGTAATTTGTACCAATCACTTTTAGCAACATTTGGTTGTAACCATTACTGTCAAACAGATACTAAAGATCATTTCACTCTCTCCTATCATGCCCAAATGTTATTTATTTGCACATGCAACTCAAAAACTCCAGTTCTGGATTTTGAACATTAAAACCCAGTCACTCACTCTCAGCTACACAATAATACACACGAAGAACTGCGCGTGCTAGGTTGTACACACCCAATGCTCAAGCAGCGCATTCCAGCCATTATAGCGACGTGCAGACACCACTTATTTGCCCCAATGTTTTTCATCGGTCAGTTATTCTTCGCACACGATAACAGGCCAACAAAGTAGGATCGCAATTGGAGGAGGGACTTCCAAGACCAGCTTGCGCAAAGGATACAAGTGTTGGCAATTACGGACTTTAAGGCTAGCGTCCCTTAACCTTTGGAGAGTAGTTTAACCTCAGCAAAGGATACATCATTCAAAAAAGGGGGGCAGGGTAGGTTGGAGGTGGGGGGGGGGGGGGGGAGAGAAATAAATCACTGTAATACTATGTCTCAAGAGTTTGGAATCACCCAGCAAGCACAGTCAATTTCCAGCATTCTGAAGCACCGGTTTTAATATTTCCCTTAGTTTTAAGCAACAATGTCGATATGCAAATGTAGACGAGGAGGAGCGTAACAGACATCTACAGACGTTGAAAGATGCCCTCGTACGAACGGGATATGGCACTCGACTCATCGAGCGACAGTTCCAACGCGCCACAGCGAAAAACCGCACCGACCTCCTCAGAAGACAAACATGGGACACAACCGACAGAATACCCTTCGTCGTCCAGTACTTCCCCGGAGCGGAGAAACTACGTCATCTTCTTCACAGCCTTCAACACGTCATTGATGACGATGAACATCTTGCCAAGGTCATCCCCACACCCCCACTACTTGCCTTCAAACAACCGCGCAACCTCAAACGAACCATTGTTTGCAGCAAACTACCCAGTCTTCACTTCCGGGTGCGGCGATGACCAGCTGAGTCGCACGTTTCGGCAGCTCCCTGTGAAACGGACTTTTGGGCTCTTGATAGGAGCCCCAACGGCAATTTTAACGGCTGAAAACACCGTGCGGTAAACCAGAAGGGTGTTCCACCTGGACACGGATGGAAAAAGGAGAGGAAAGTGGCCGGATTGCAGTGGATCCTTTGGAACAACGGCAAGGAAGGCAAGCAGAAACCAAGATGGCGTCGGAAGGTGGCAGTTTCATATGGGGCCCTGAACAACAAGAGTTTTTGAAACGCTGCGTGGAGGAGATAAAAAAGGAAATGAAGAAAGAGTTGTTGGCCCCGATATTACAGGCGATTGAAGGGCTGAAAGAGGAACAAAAGACCCAGGAGCAGGAGCTTCGGGTCGTGAAGGCGAAAGCAGCAGAGAATGAAAACGACATACAGGGCCTAGTGGTGAAGTCGGAGATACAGGAGGCACACCAGAAACGATCTGTGGAGAGGTTGGAGGCACTGGAAAATAACGCAAGGAGGAACAACTTGAGGATTCTTGGCCTTCCTGAAGGTGTGGAGGGGGCGGACGTCGGGGCATATGTGAGCACGATGCTGCACTCGTTAATGGGAGTGGAGGCCCCGACGGGTCCGTTGGAGGTGGAGGGAGCATACCGAGTTATGGTGCGAGGATCGAGAGCAGGAGAAGCTCCCAGAGCCATAGTGGTGAGATTTCTCCGTTTTAAGGATAGAGAAATGGTCCTTAGATGGGCGAAGAAAACTCGGTGTAGTAAATGGGAGAACGCGGTGATCCGCGTCTATCAAGATTGGAGTGCGGAGGTGGCGAGAAGGAGGGCGAGCTTTAATCGGGCCAAAGCGGTACTTCACAAAAAAAAGATAAAGTTTGGAATGCTGCAACCGGCAAGACTGTGGGTCACATATCAAGGGAGGCACCACTACTTTGAGACGGCGGATGAAGCGTGGACTTTTATTGTAGAAGAAAAATTGGAATGATTGGACTACGAAAATGAACGTTTGGACAAAGTGGTGGGACGAGTGGGGGGGGGGCGAAGAGGGATTGTATGATTAATCCTGCGGTATGGTAACTTTTCTTTCTCCCACAGGTGGTGATGGGGGGAGGTGGGGAGGGAGAGGAGATGGGGCGTTGGCCATGGGAGGCGGGGCCGAGGGAGAGGCGCGGGCTTGGTTCCCGCGCTATGATAATTATGGCGGGAATAGAGAAGCAGGAAGGAGGGGGCGCCGCACGGGGCGAGCCGTGATCACGGGGGGAAGCCGAGGTCAGCCAGAGTTTGCTGACTTCTGGGAGCAACATGGGGGGAGTAATTACGCTAGCGGGGGGTCTAGCGGGGGGGGGGGGGGGGGGGGGGGGGGGGGGAATTACTGGGTTGCTGCTGCTGGGGAAAGGGGGGAGTGGGTACGGGAAAGGATGGGCGGGGGGGCACCGTCTGGGAGAAATACAGCCGCGTGGGAACTGGGCGAGAAGCTGGAAAAAGATGATGGCTAACCGGCAAGGGGGGGGGGGGGTGGGAAGCCCCCCAACTCGGCTGATCACGTGGAACGTGAGGGGGCTTAACGGGCCGATAAAGAGGGCACGAGTACTCGCACACCTTAAGAAACTTAAAGCAGATGTGGTCATGTTACAGGAAACGCACCTGAAACTGATAGATCAGGTTAGGTTGCGCAAAGGATGGGTAGGGCAGGTGTTCCATTCGGGGCTGGATGCGAAAAACAGGGGGGTGGCTATATTAGTGGGGAAGCGGGTAATGTTCGAGGCAAAGACTATAGTGGCGGATAACGGGGGCAGATACGTGATGGTGAGTGGCAAATTACAGGGAGAGATGGTGGTGTTGGTAAACGTGTATGCCCCGAATTGGGACGATGCCAATTTTATGAGGCGAATGCTAGGACGCATCCCAGACCTAGAGACCGGAAAGCTGATAATGGGGGGAGACTTTAACACGGTGTTGGAACCAAGGCTGGATAGGTCGAAGTCCAGGACTGGTAGGAGGCCGGCAGCAGCCAAGGTGCTCAAGGATTTTATGGAGCAGATGGGAGGGGTGGACCCGTGGAGATTCAGTAGACCTAGGAGTAAGGAGTTCTCGTTTTTCTCCTATGTCCATAAAGTCTATTCACGCATAGACTTTTTTGTGTTGGGTAGGGCATTGATCCCGAGGGTGAGGGGAACGGAATATACAGCTATAGCCATTTCGGATCATGCCCCACACTGGGTAGACTTGGAGATAGGGGAGGAAACAAGAGGGCGTCCACCCTGGAGAATGGACATGGGACTAATGGCGGATGAGGGGGTGTGCTTAAGGGTGAGGGGATGCATTGAAAAGTACTTGGAACTCAATGACAATGGGGAGGTTCAGGTGGGAGTGGTCTGGGAGGCGTTGAAGGCGGTGGTTAGGGGGGAGCTGATATCAATAAGGACACATAAAGGGAAGCAGGAGAGTAAGGAACGGGAGCGGTTGTTGCAAGAACTTTTGAGGGTGGACAGACAGTATGCGGAAGCACCGGAGGAGGGACTGTATAGGGAAAGGCAAAGGCTGCATGTGGAATTTGACTTGCTGACCACAGGCACTGCAGAGGCACAATGGAGGAAGGCGCAGGGTGTACAGTATGAATATGGAGAGAAGGCGAGCAGATTGCTGGCACACCAATTGAGGAAAAGGGGAGCAGCGAGGGAAATAGGGGGGGTGAGAGACGAAGATGGAGAGACGGAGCGGGGAGCGGAGAGAGTGAATGAAGTGTTTAAGACATTTTATAAAAAATTGTATGAAGCTCAACCCCCGGATGGGAGGGAGAGAATGATGGAGTTTTTGGATCGGCTGGAAATTCCCAAGGTGGAAGAGCAGGATAGGATGGGATTGGGAGCACAGATCACGGTACAGGAAGTGGTGAAAGGAATTAGGAACATGCAGACGGGAAAGGCCCCGGGACCGGACGGATTCCCAGTTGAATTTTACAGAAAATATTTGGACTTGCTCGCCCCGCTACTGACGAGGACCTTCAACGAGGCAAAGGAAAGGGGACAACTGCCCCCGACTATGTCAGAAGCAACGATATCGCTTCTTTTAAAGAAGGAAAAGGATCCGCTACAATGCGGGTCCTACAGACCAATCTCCCTCCTCAATGTAGATGCCAAGGTCTTGGCCAAGGTAATGGCAATGAGAATAGAGGAATGTGTCCCGGGGGTGGTTCATGAGGACCAAACTGGGTTTGTGAAGGGGAGACAGCTGAACACGAACATACGGAGGTTGTTAGGGGTAATGATGATGGCCCCACCAGAGGGTGAAACGGAGATAGTAGTGGCGATGGATGCCGAGAAAGCATTTGATAGAGTGGAGTGGGATTATCTGTGGGAGGTGTTGAGGAGATTTGGGTTTGGAGAGGGGTATGTTAGATGGGTGCAGCTGTTGTATAGGGCCCCAGTGGCGAGTGTGGTCACGAATGGACGGGGATCGGCATATTTTCGGCTCCATAGAGGGACAAGGCAGGGATGTCCTCTGTCCCCATTACTGTTTGCACTGGCGATTGAGCCCCTGGCGATAGCGCTGAGAGGTTCCAAGGGATGGAGGGGAATACTTAGGGGAGGAGAAGAACACCGGGTATCTTTATATGCGGATGATCTGCTACTATATGTGGCGGATCCAGCGGAGGGGATGCCAGAAATAATGCGGATACTTGGGGAGTTTGGGGATTTTTCAGGGTATAAATTGAACATGGGGAAGAGTGAGCTGTTTGTGGTGCATCCAGGGGAGCAGAGTAGAGAAATAGAAGACCTACCGTTGAGGAAGGTAACAAGAGACTTTCGTTACCTGGGGATCCAGATAGCTAAGAATTGGGGCACATTGCACAGGCTAAATTTGACGCGGTTGGTGGAACAGATGGAGGAAGATTTCAAGAGATGGGATATGGTAGCATTGTCAATGGCAGGGAGGGTGCAGGCGGTTAAGATGGTGGTCCTCCCGAGATTCCTTTTTGTGTTTCAGTGTCTCCCGGTGGTGATCACGAAGGCTTTTTTCAAAAGGATAGAAAAGAGTATCATGGGTTTTGTTTGGGCCGGGAAGACTCCGAGAGTGAGGAAGGGATTCTTACAGCGTAGTAGGGATAGGGGGGGGCTGGCACTACCGAGCCTAAGTGAGTATTATTGGGCCGCTAATATTTCAATGGTGAGTAAGTGGATGGGAGAGGAGGAAGGAGCGGCGTGGAAGAGATTAGAGAGGGCGTCCTGTAGGGGGACCAGCCTGCAGGCTATGGTGACAGCCCCATTGCCGTTCTCACCAAGGAACTATACCACGAGTCCGGTGGTGGTAGCTACACTGAAGATTTGGGGACAGTGGAGACGACATAGGGGAAAGACCGGAGCACTGGGGGGGTCCCCGATAAGAAACAACCATAGGTTTGCCCCGGGGGGAATGGATGGGGGATATGGAATGTGGCAAAGAGCAGGTATAACGCAATTGAAAGATCTATTTGTGGATGGGAAGTTTGCGAGTCTGGGAGCGCTGACCGAGAAATATGGGTTGCCCCAAGGGAATGCATTCAGGTACATGCAATTGAGGGCTTTTGCGAGGCAACAGGTGAGGGAATTCCCGCAGCTGCACAAGAGGTGCAGGACAGAGTCATCTCAAAGAAATGGGTGGGGGACGGTAAGGTGTCGGATATATATATAGGGAAATGAGAGACGAAGGGGAGACTATGATGGACGAACTAAAAGGGAAATGGGAAGAAGAGCTAGGGGAGGAGATTGAGGAGGGGATGTGGGCAGATGCCCTAAACAGGGTAAACTCGTCGTCCTCGTGCGCCAGGCTAAGCCTGATTCAGTTTAAGGTATTACACAGGGCACATATGACTGGAACACGGCTCAGTAAATTTTTTGGGGTGGAGGATAGGTGTGCGAGGTGCTCGAGAAGCCCAGCGAATCATACCCATATGTTTTGGTCATGCCCGGCACTACAGGGGTTTTGGATGGGGGTGACAAAGGTGCTTTCGAAAGTAGCAGGAGTCCGGGTCGAACCAAGCTGGGGGTTGGCTATATTTGGGGTTGCACAAGAGCCGGGAGTGCAGGAGGCGAAAGAGGCCGATGTTTTGGCCTTTGCGTCCCTAGTAGCCCGGCGCAGAATACTGCTAATGTGGAAAGAAGCCAAGCCCCCGGGGGTGGAGACCTGGATAAATGATATGGCGGGGTTCATAAAGTTAGAGCGGATTAAGTTCGTCCTAAGGGGGTCGGCTCAAGGGTTTACTAGGCGGTGGCAACCGTTCGTCGAATATCTTGCGGAAAGATAGATGGGGGAGAACAAAGAAGGCAGCAGCAGCGGCCCAGGACTTTGGGGGGGGGGGGGGGGGGGGGGGGGAGGGATGGGGGGTGGCCTGAGACAAGGCAGTTGCCAATTAGGGCTAGTTTTTATTTTTTGTTATTTAATATTTATTTATTTGTTGTTGTTTTTGTTTAAATTTAAAAAGGTCATTATTATCTGTATTGTTACAATGTTGTGTAAAGGATGCACAATGTACTGTGTTGGTTGACCAAAAATTTTCAATAAAATATTATTTAAAAAAAAAAAACTACCCAGTCTTCAGAACAGTGACCACAACACCACACAACCCTGCCATGGCAATCTCTGCAAGACGTGCCAGATCATCGACATGGATACCACTATTACACGTGAGAACACCACCCACCAGGTACGCGGTACATACTCGTGCGACTCGGCCAACGTTGTCTACCTCATACGCTGCGGGAAATGATGTCCCGAAGCGTGGTACATTGGCGAGACCATGCAGACGCTGCGACAACGAATGAACGGCCATCGTGCAACAATCACCAGGCAGGAATGTTCCCTTCCAGTCGGGGAACACTTCAGCAGTCAAGGGCATTCAGCCTCTGATCTCCGGGTAAGCGTTCTCCAAGGCGGCCTTCAGGACGCGCGACAACGCAGAATCGCCGAGCAGAAACTTATAGCCAAGTTCCGCACACATGAGTGCGGCCTCAACCGGGACCTGGGATTCATGTCGCATTACATTCATCCCCCACCATCTGGCCTGCGAAATCCTACCAACTGTCCTGGCTTGATACAATTCACACCTCTTTAACCTGGGGTTACCCCATCTCTGGATCTGTAAAAATTTAATCACCTGCTAATGGTCGCATTCCTAGCATTGTTTGGCATCTTTGAATTTGTCTATATATGTGTTTCTGGAACATACCTCTTCATTCACCGGAGGAAGGAGCAGCGCTCTGAAAGCTAGTGACATCGAAACAAACCTGTTGGACTTTAACCTGGTGTTGTAAGACTTCGTACTGTGCTCACCCCAGTCCAACGCCGGCACCTCCACATCATGATATGCAAATGATGCAATAGCACAAAGAGAACAACAACATCAAAGAACAAAGAAATGTACAGCACAAGAACAGGCCCTTCGGCCCTCCAAGCCCGTGCCGACCATGCTGCCCGACTAAACTACAATCTTCTACACTTCCTGGGTCTGTATCCCTCTATTCCCATCGTCCCTGCTTCCACCACCTCCTCCGGTAGCGAGTTCCAGGCACCCACTACCCTCTGCGTAAAAAACTTGCCTCGTACATCTACTCTAAACCTTGCCCCCTCACCTTAAACCTATGCCCCCTAGTAATTGACCCCTCTGCCCGGAGGAAAAGCCTCTGACTATCCACTCTGTCTATGCCCCTCATAATTTTGTTGACCTCTATCAGGTCGTCCCTCAACCTCCTTCGTTCCAGTGAGAACAAACCGAGTTTATTCAACCGCTCCTCATAGCCAATGCCCTCCATATCAGGCAACATTCTGGTAAATCTATTCTGCACCCTCTCTAAAGCCTCCACATCCTTCTGGTAGTGTGACGACCAGAATTGAACACTATACTCCAAGTGTGGCATAACTAAGATTCTATACAGCTGCAACATGACTTGCCAATTCTTATACTCAATGCCCCGGCCAATGAAGACAAGCATGCCGTATGCCTTCCTAACTACCTTCTCCACCTGTGTTGCCCCTTTCAGTGACCTGTGGACCTGTACTCCTAGATCTCTTTGACTTTCAATACTCTTGAGGGTTCTACCATTCACTGTATGTTCCCTACCTGCATTAGACCTTCCAAAATGCATTACCTCACATTTGTCCGGATTAAACTCCATCTGCCATCTCTCCGCCCAAGTCTCCAAACAATCTAAATCCTGCTGTATCCTCTGACAGTCCACATCGCTATCCGCAATTCCACCAACCTTTGTGTCGTCCGCAAACTTACTAATCAGACCAGTTACATTTTCCTCCAAATCATTTATATATACTACAAGCAGCAACGGTCCCAGCACTGATCCCTGTGGAACACTACTGGTCACAGCCCTCCAATTAGAAAAGCATCCTTCCATTGCTACTCTCTGCCTTCTATGACCTAGCCAGTTCTGTATCCACCTTGCCAGCTCACCCCTGATCCCGTGTGACTTCACCTTTTGTACTAGTCTACCATGAGGGACCTTGTCAAAGGCCTTACTGAAGTCCATATAGACAACATCCACTGCCCTACCTGCATCAATCATCTTAGTGACCTCCTTGAAAAACTCTATCAAGTTAGTGAGACACGACCTCCCCTTCACAAAACCATGCTGCCTCTCACTAATACGTCCATTTGCTTCCAAATGGGAATAGATCCTGTCTCGAAGAATTTTCTCCAGTAATTTCCCTACCACTGAAGTAAGGCTCACCGGCCTGTAGTTCCCTGGATTATCCTTGCTACCCTTCTTAAACAGAGGAACAACATTGGCTATTCTCCAGTCCTCCGGGACATCACCTGAAGACAGTGAGGATCCAAAGATTTCTGTCAAGGCCTCAGCAATTTCCTCTCCAGCCTACTTCAGTATTCTGGGGTAGATCCCATCAGGCCCTGAGGACTTATCTACCTTAATATTTTTTAAGACACCCAACACCTCGTCTTTTTGGATCTCAATGTGACCCAGGCTATCTACACACCCTTCTCCAGACTCAACATCTACCAATTTCTTCTCTTTGGTGAATACTGATGCAAAGTATTCATTTAGTATCTCGCCCATTTCCTCTGGCTCCACACATAGATTCCCTTGCCTATCCTTCAGTGGGCCAACCCTTTCCCTGGCTACCCTCTTG
The DNA here is from genome assembly GCF_047496885.1 of Scyliorhinus torazame. NCBI lineage: Eukaryota > Metazoa > Chordata > Chondrichthyes > Carcharhiniformes > Scyliorhinidae > Scyliorhinus > Scyliorhinus torazame. The sequence goes on from NC_092735.1 coordinate 30,342,708, forward strand.
CTTTTTATGTACGTGTAAAAAGCCTTGGGATTTTCCTTAACCCTATTTGCCAATGACTTTTCGTGACCCCTTCTAGCCCTCCTGACTCCTTGCTTAAGTTCCTTCCTACTTTCCTTATATTCCACACAGGCTTTGTCTGTTCCCAGCCTTTTAGCCCTGACAAATGCCTCCTTTTTCTTTTTGACGAGGCTTACAATATCTCTCGTTATCCAAGGTTCCCGAAAATTGCCGTATTTATCCTTCTTCCTCACAGGAACATGCCGGTCCTGAATTCCTTTCAACTGACACTTGAAAGCCTCCCACGTCAGATGTTGATTTGCCCTCAAACATCCGTCCCCAATCTATGTTCTTCAGTTCCCGCCTAATATTGTTATAATTAGCCTTCCCCGAATTTAGCTCATTCATCCTAGGACCACTCTTATCCTTGTCCACCAGTACTTTAAAACTTACTGAATTGTGGTCACTGTTCCCGAAATGCTCCCCTACTGAAACATCTACCACCTGGCCGGGCTCATTCCCCAATACCAGGTCCAGTACCACCCCTTCCCTAGTTGGACTGTCGACATATTGTTTTAAGAAGCCCTCCTGGAGGCTCCTTACAAACTCCGCCCAGTCTAAGCCCCTGGCACTAAGTGAGTCCCAGTCAATATTGGGGAAGTTGAAGTCTCCCATCACCACAACCCTGTTGTTTTTACTCTTTTCCAAAATCTGTCTACCTATCTGCTCCTCTATCTCCCGCTGGCTGTTAGGAGGCCTGTAGTAAACCCCCAACATTGTGACTGCACCCTTCTTATTCCTGATCTCTACCCATATAGCCTCACTGCCCTCTGAGGTGTCCTCCCGCAGTACAGCTGTGATATTCTCCCTAACCAGTACCGCAACTCCGCCACCCCTTTTACATCCCCCTCTATCCCGCCTGAAACATGTAAATCCTGGAACGTTTAGCTGCCAATCCTGCCCTTCCCTCAACCAGGTCTCTGTCATGGCAACAACATCATAGTTCCAAGTACTAATCCAAGCTCTAAGTTCATCTGCCTTACCCGTAATACATCTTGCATTAAAACATATGCACTTCAGGCCACCAGACCCGCTGTGTTCAGCAACCTCTCCCTGTCTGCTCTGCCTCAGAGCCCCACTGTCCCTATTCCCTAGTTCTCCCTCAATGCTCTCACCTTCTGACCTATTGCTCCCGTGCCCAACCCCCTGCCATACTAGTTTAAACCCTCCCGTGTGACACGAGCAAACCTCGCGCGCGGCCAGGATATTTTTTTTAAAATGCCCTTTCTACAGCCAAAAATAACAAAAGTGCAAAGATGCGGGTCCTCAGCGCACCAAAACAAAACTATATTCAAAGGGTGAGCTTATGCTTAACCCAATTGCAGATAATTCACCATTCTTACTTTGTTGTTTAACTACCACATGGGTTGTACATAAGAAAGCGTACCAGGATCACTCATAGCACAGACACGCCAAAACTCAAACAACAAGCTGCCTTTGCAGATACGATCAAGAGAAACACGTGTATCGCCCCGTGAGACTGCCATAGCTTGAGCAGACCGAATCTTTACATTGCCTGTGGCTTTCAACCAGGTGAAGGAAAACACAAGTGAGAAATTCTAACACTTGTTCAGACACACAAGCCCTTCCCGAAAGGGTTTTACCGAACTCCCTCTTGCCAAAAATCTAAGCCGACTCTTTTGGCACAGGTTCTGGTAAATGTTAATGAAGTGACTCGGGTACTTGGTGAGATACCATTCATCAACTGGAGGTTGCGCCATTACTGACAATTTGGTCACTCTGATCCTGGGTAGCAAGTGCAATCCTTTTTTCTTCTTTTAAAAAAATAAATTTAGAGTACCCAATTTATTTTTTCCAATTAAGGGGCGATTTAGAGTGGTTAACCCACCTAGCCTGCACATCTTTGGGTTGTGGGGGCGAAACTCATGCAAACACAGGGAGAATGTGCAAACTCCACACGGACTGTGGCCCAGAGGCGGGATCGAACCTGGGACATCGGCGCCGTGAGGCAGCAGGGCTAACCCACTGCACCACCGTGCTGCCCGCATGTTCAATCCTGACCAACTCCACTCCCCAGCTCAGAGAAATCTGGCAGGCAGGACTGTGCGAATTACAAAAAACAAGCAAAAGCGAGAGTTAGAGATGCCAAGGGAAACACTGAAAGCAAGGCTGCTGAGGTGACAACTTGTCAAATTTATACGGTAAACAAAAGGGAGCTCGAATCCACTTCAAAACAATAGTCCTTGATAGTATCCAACCCACTGAGCCATTGAAAATTGTTCTCCCGCAGCTTCCAATGACCTGTCTGCTATCTGTGCACTCTTACCTTGTCCTCGGTCAACAAGCTCCTTCCTTTTTTGCCATCATTCCCTTTCCCTTCTTCCTCCTTCTCTGGCTGATCCGGGGATTTTTTCTCGGCGGCAATGCCCAAGGTCTTCTCTGCCTCTTTTAGATCTGTGAGAGTAACACCCTATGAATAAACCAAAAGCATATTATTTCTTTTTAAAAAGACAAGTCGGATCCCGTCTTTCCTGAAGAGCGGTTCACGGTAGGAAACAAATCACCCATTCCGATTAAATTCCATCGACGCCAAATTAAACACTGGCAATTATTGGGAATCTTATCACAACACTACTTTGGAACAAACAGAACGGATAAGTCGTGAGACTGCAAATTCACGCGAAATCATCTTTTATTCATTTTCTTCAACTTGTCATTACTTTTAGTTTTGAAATAAGTTCGACCCGAAATAACACAGTTTTCCAGATTCTGTTTTATCAGGATGTTGCCTGGTCTGGGGAGTGTTAGCTCTGCAGAGAGGTTGAATAGATTTTTTTTTTTGAAATTTAGAGTACCCAATTCATTTTTCCGATTAAGGGGCAATTTAGTGTGGCAAATCCACCTAACATAGAACATTGAAAATACAGCACAGAACAGGCCCTTCGGTCCACGATGTTGTGCCGAACCTTTGTCCTAGATTAATCATAGATTATCATTGAATTTACAGTGCAGGAGGCCATTCGGCCCTTTGAGTCTGCACCGGCTCTTGGAAAGAGCACCCTACGCAAACTCAACACCTCCACCCAGCACCAAGGGCAATTTTGGACACTAAGGGCAATTTATCATGGCCAATCCACCTAACCTGCACATCTTTGGACTGTGGGAGGAAACCCACGCAGACACGGGGAGGATGTGCAGACTCCGCACAGACAGTGATCCAAGCCGGAATCGAACCTGGGACCCTGGAGCTGTGAAGCAATTGTGCTATCCACAATGCTACCGTGTTGCCCTTAAGAACAAATAAATCTACACTATATCATTTTACCGTAATCCATGTACCTATCCAATAGCTGCTTGAATGTCCCTAATGTTTCCAACTCAACTACTTCCATAGGCAGTGAATTCCATGCCCCCACTACTCTCTGGGTAAAGAACCTACCTCTGATATCCCTCCTATATCTTCCACCTTAAATTTATGTCCCCTTGTAATGGTTTGTTCCACCCGGGGAAAAAGTCTCTGTCTGTCTACTCTATCTATTCCCCTGATCATCTTATAAACCTCTATCAAGTCGCCCCTCATCCTTCTCCGTTCTAATGAGAAAAGGCCTAGCACCCTCAACCTTTCCTCGTAAGACCTACTCTCCATTCCAGGCAACATCCTGGTAAATCTTCTTTGCACCTTTTCCAAAGCTTCCACATCCTTCCTAAAATGAGGCGACCAGAACTGTACACAGTACTCCAAATGTGGCCGTACCAAAGTTTTGTACAGCTGCATCATCACCTCACGGCTCTTAAATTCAATCCCTCTGTTAATGAACGCGAGCACACCATAGGCCTTCTTCACAGCTCTATCCGCTTGAGTGGCAACTTTCAAAGATGTATGAACATAGACCCCAAGATTTCTCTGCTCCTCCACATTGCCAAGAGCTCTACCGTTAACCCTGTATTCCGCATTCATATTTGTCCTTCCAAAATGGACAACCTCACACTTTTCAGGGTTAAACTCCATCTGCCACTTCTCAGCCCTGCTCTGCATCCTATCTATGTCTCTTTGCAGCCGACAACTGCCCTCCTTGCTATCCACAACTCCACCAATCTTCGTATCGTCTGCAAATTTACTGACCCACCCTTCAACTCCCTCATCCAAGTCATTAATGAAAATCACAAACAGCAGAGGACCCAGAACTGATCCCTGCGGTACGCCACTGGTAACTGGGATCCAGGCTGAATATTTGCCATCCACCACCACTCTCTGACTTCTATCGGTTAGCCAGTTTGTTATCCAACTGGCCAAATTTCCCACTATCCCATGCCTCCTTACTTTCTGCAGAAGCCTACCATGGGAAGGAAAAAGGAGATTTATGTAAGGCTGGGGAACATGGGGAACCTTATCAAAAGCCTTACTAAAATCCATGTACACTACATCCACTGCTTTACCTTCATCCACATGCTTCAAAGAATTCAATAAGACTTGTAAGGCAAGACCTACCCCTCACAAATCCGTGCTGACTATCCCTAATCAATTTCCAGATGCTCAGAAATCCTATCCTTCAGTACCCTTTCCATTACTTTGCCTACCACCGAAGTAAGACTAACTGGCCTGTAATTCCCAGGGTTATCCCTAGTCCCTTTTTTGAACAGGGGCACGACATTCGCCACTCTCCAATCCCCTGGTACCACCCCTGTTGACAGTGAGGACGAAAAGATCATTGCTAACGGCTCTGCAATTTCATCTCTTGCTTCCCATAGAATCCTTGGATATATCCCGTCAGGCCCGGGGGACTTGTCTATCCTCATGTTTTTCAAAATGCCCAACACATCTTCCTTCCTAACAAGTATTTCCTCGACTTACCAATCTGTTTCACACTGTCCTCTCCAACAATATCGCCCCTCTCATTTGTAAATACAGAAGAAAAGTACTCGTTCAAGACCTCTCCTATCTCTTCAGACTCAATACACAATCTCCCGCTACTGCCCTTGATCGGACCTACCCTCGCTCTAGTCATTCTCATATTTCTCACATATGTGTAAAAGGCCTTGGGGGTTTTCCTTGATCCTACCCGCCAATGATTGTTCATGCCCTCTCTTAGCTCTCCTAATCCCTTTCTTCAGTTCCCTCCTGGCTATCTTGTATCCCTCCAATGCCCTGTCTGAACCTTGTTTCCTCAGCCTTACATAAATCTCCTTTTTCCTCTTAACAAGACATTCAACCTCTCTTGTCAACCATGGTTCCCTCACTCGACCATCTCTTCCCTGCCTGACAGGGACATACATATCAAGGACACGTAGTACCTGTTCCTTGAACAAGTTCCACATTTCACTTGTGTCCTTCCCTGACAGCCTATGTTCCCAACTTATGCACTTCAATTTTTGTCTGACAACATCGTATTTACCCTTCCCCCAATTGTAAACCTTGCCCTGTTGCACGCACCTATCCCTCTCCATTACTAAAGTGAAAGTCACAGAATTGTGGTCACTATCTCCAAAATGCTCCCCCACTAACAAATCTATCACTTGCCCTGGTTCATTACCAAGTACTAAATCCAATATTGCCCCTCCTCTGGTCGGACAATCTACATACTGTGTTAGAAAAGCTTCCTGGACACACTGCACACCTAGCCTGCACATCTTTGGGTTGTGGGGGCGAAACCCACGCAAACACGGGGAGAATGTGCAAACTCCACACGGACAGTGACCCAGAGCCGGGATCGAACCTGGGACCGTGAGGCTGCAGGGCTAACCCACTGCGCCACCGTGCTGCCCTGAGGTTGAATAGACTGGACTGTTTTTATTAGAACGACTGAGGTGGAGGGGCGACCTGATAGAGGTCTACACGATTATGACAGGCATGGACAGAGTGGATGGGCCGGCAGTATTTCCCAGGGTGGAGGGGTAGTCACCAGGGGGCATAGGTTTAAGGTCCGTGGGGCAAAGTTTAGAGGAGATGTGCGAGGCAGGTATTTTTAAACAAGAGGGTGGTGAGTGCCTGGAACGCATTGCCAGGGGAGGTTGTGGAATCAGATACATTAACGGCATTCAAAAGGCATCTTGACAAATACATGGATAGGATGGTATAGAGGGACACGGCACGAGGAAGCGCTGAGGATTTTGGCCAAGGGTGGTATCATGACCGGCACAGACTGGAGGGGCTGAAGGGCCTGTTCCTGTGCTGAATTGTTATTTGTTCTGACAGGCCCTGCTGCATGGCTCCAGTATTGATTTCAGATTTCCAACTGCTCTCTCTTTTCTTTCCCTCTTTGAAGTAGAACTATCCACAGGCACAAACTAGATTTGGAATGAATGAGCGGTCAAAAGGTGGCTACGGGCAGGTGTCACCGCAGTTGGATGATTTTTATGCTCAAGGACAGGAGCTAACCGTAATGCACAAAATTAAATGGTCCCAAATATTTCAGTCACTGAAGTCAAGTTAAAGCAGCTACATTTTGAACTAGTTAGAACATGTTAACAATTACCTGCGTCGATCGCCTGGACTGCCGTGCATGTCGTGACCGCGCCTTTCTTTGGGATTCTGATTCCTCATCGCGCACCGGGGTAAGATATAATCTGCAGAAACCAGAGGGGGGGAAGGGGGGTTAAACTCAAGTGAATTTCTGCACTTCGAAATGACCAAATATATTGAAGAATTCCACAGATAATCAGTCAGACAGCTTTTCAAGCAGCGATGATCCATGGGTATGCCAGAGGGGTTGCATACTTGTCAAACTGGCTCTCCGATAATGGCCCGTCTGGCTTTGGCAAACTGGGGAACTATTTATTAATCCACCAGCGTCTCCAATGGCTTTCAGAGAGAGTCTAGTATCAACAGCATGAACCTCCAGCCTTTCAGGAGTGTTAATTAATCCTCACTTTAAATTGTTCCATCATAGAGGTGATTCAGGTGCAGGTGTATCTATTAATGTGCACAACAAAGTCTGTGCAATATTTTATATGTCAATTGTACAGGCACTGTTCCACGGCCTGATGGGGGTTTAACCAGAAACACAGTCTTTGTAATGGTAATTCAATTGCTTGGGTGCACAAATTCCGTTCTCCAATCACTAACTCCATCACCACTCCCTACTACATATCTGCCCCATCACCAGGACTACCTGCGTTCACCTAGAACATACAGTGCAGAAGGAGGCCATTCGGCTCATCGAGTCTGCACCACCCATTTAAGCCCTCACTTCCACCCCATCCCAGCAACCCAACAACCCTTCCAACATTTTTGGTCACTAAGGGCAATTTATCATGGCCAATCCATCTAACTGCACGTCTTTGGACTGTGGGAGGAAACCGGAGCACCTGGAGGAAACCCACGCAGACACGGGGAGAACGTGCAGACACTTCACAGACAGTGACCCAGCGGGGAATCGAACCTGGGACTCTGGCGCTGTGAAGCCACAGTGCTACCGTGCCACCTCTGTAACATTACCCCATCTCTGAACCTGCTTCAGCTCATCTTCTGCGAAAGCCTCATCCATGCTACTATTAGCTCTGGACTTCCAATTTTGCAATGCTTTCCTGACTGGCCTCCCATCTTCCAACCTCCATAATCCTGAACTCGCCCAAAATTCTGTGCCGTGCAAGTCACACTCAACCCTGTTCATCCATCGCCCCGACGTTGGCCAACCTACACCGGCAGCCAGTCCGGCAGTGCCTCAAAGTTCTCAGCCTTGTTTCCTCGGTGACCCAACCTCCTCCCCATCTCCGACAGCAGCTTACAACCCTCCAATCTGGACTTTTAGCATGTCAACAGTTTTAATTACCCTGCCACTGGCATCTTGGGCTCCAAGCTCTGGAGTTGCCTCCCTACTTCCCACTCTTTGAAGATGTTGCTTAAAACTTAACTATCTGACTCCGGTTTCGTCCACCTGTCGTAATATTGCAATGTGTAGCCATCTGGGATGGCCACGTCCCGATTACAAAATGGACACTTGCAAAGAATACAGGGAAAATTGGACAATGCTAAGAAACAAGCAGGTGCAAGCTCTGTCTGTTGATTAGAACCTTAAACTCTCAGACAGGACAGAGACTACCAGGCAATCTACATACTAATGAGCCATCTCCGGGGACAAAAGGGAAACATTTAGATACACAATGTTAAGGCAGACTCCCCGGCGCCAGAAGAGGCTAAGACAAAGCAAACTGACAGTCACCAGGACACGCCCAGCGATCAGGGAACCACCCCTCTATTGGAGGAAAATCGATACAGATGATTGGGAAAGACCCAATTAGTTGAGGCCAAGTTCAAGGCCCGCCCAAAAGCGCGCAAAGCCATTGTCAGTTTAAAAGGTATCTCCCAAGGGAGAATCTTTCTCCTTTGGCTTTGGCTCTCACCGAAGAGGGAGATCAGCCTAGCAGCTGCACCAGACCAAGTAAGTCCCAAGTCAACACACGCTACGAGATAGACGCTCCTAGTTGCTACCCTGTAAACAGCTCAACCCAGCAGCCTCAGAACCGAGCAACGGCCATTGTTCCTCTGACTGAGTGGGCACCCAAAGCTAAGTATAGGCTTTAGTAATAGTGGTAGTTTAGTTTGTAGAGTTTATGCATGAGTAGATTTGACTGTGTGTAAATAAACGAGCATTGCTTTTGAACTTACTAACTGGTGTATCGAGTCATTGATCAGTATTCGGTTCTGAACCTTGTGGCGGTGTCGAAAGATACCTGGCGACTCTTGAGCAAACGTGATTAAACAGAGCCAAATTAAGAGCCAACCAAACATTAGCAACACATGTGTGTCAAATTGTGTTTGATAATGTTTCTGTTGTTATGGGCCAGGGTTTACAGAACCCCAAAGTGTATCATGGAGTTCATCTGACCCACAACTTTCACTAGATTGTGATATGGGGAGCACACGGCCCACTCTACAGGTGTGGTACAGCAGAAATGGAAAAGTCTTTTTTTAAAGCAAAACAATGTTTATTCTATGAACTCAAGTTAACCTTTTTAAAACAGTGAACATCTTAGCAACCATTAATTCAAATACAACACTAAGTAAACTTTTAAGCTTTCCTTTTTAACATCCATACGACTTAAAACACCCTTTACCAGAAGCACAATAGGTTTACATTCACTACTGAGAACATTTATAATTCTGAATTCACCAAATGATCAAGAGATAGTCTTTTGATGGCAGAAAGAACAGTAGTACACCTACTGGGCCTGGCTTCAGCTCCAATACTGAAAACGAAACAAAAACACACCCTGCAGCCTGCTCAAAAACGAAAGTAAAAATCTGACAGACAGCCCAGCTCCACCCACTCTCTGACATCACTGCAGTAGTAAACACCCATTTGTTAAAGGTACTTTCACTATAAATATTTATATACACACCCATTTATAAACACCCATTTCTTAAAGGTACTCTCACATAACACTGTGAAGCACCGTGCAACTTCTTGTTACATTCAAGGAGCTATGTAAATACTGCACCTAATGATATCCATCTTTGCAGTTAATTATTTTATTATAATTTTATCAATTATAATTTTGTTGTTCAAAATAGGTGATGCAAAACCTATCCGGCTGCGCAAGCCGATGTCATATTTTGTTGCAGCAGCTGTGCAATCTTCAGATGCTGTGTGTTTCACTCCTGCACATTGAATGTAACAAGCACACTGCAGTTTCCCATAGCGTCCTAGCACGCAATTAAACCCACCGCTGTTTTGAGTTCACTTCATAGCAAATTCACCGTCACCTTAGAGAAACCGCTCTTCTTATCAACAGCATATTTTTTTAAAAGGTACAACGCCTGCCTATCCTTAATGTCTAATGTATGCATTGCTGCAGAGATCCATTCGCATCCCTATGACCCCGAGTTTCTGGTCACTTGCCACTGTAATTCGCCATCCTCCATGTCCTTCAGCCTCCTACATTATTCTGATGAAGCCCAACGCAAACTAAAGGGCAAACTAAAGTCTTTCTACGAGGTACTTGTAACTTTCCATCCATCCTTAACACTACGTTTAATGATTTTGGATCTTTTAAAACATATTTTAATTTGATTTTTTACATTTTATACATGAAACAAAACCCACAACGAAAAAGAACAAAAAAACACCCCCATCCAACTCAGAATAATCCCACCCATCCCAACCTCCCTCCCAAACCCCCTTCTTCCCCCTTAGCAATTGACGGTAATCAACTCTTTAAAGTGAAGAATAAGTAGACCCATCTCTTATGGAACCCCTCAAGGTAATAATAATAATCTTTATCATCACAAGTAGGCTTACATTAACACTGCAATGAAGTTACTGTGAAAAACTCCTAATCGCCACACTCCGGTACACCGGGGGAGAATTCAGAATGTCCACCGGGGATGAATTCAAAATGTCCAAATTACTTAACAGCACGTCTTTCAGGACTTGTGGGAGGAAACCAGAGCACCCGGAGGAAACCCAGGCAGACACGGGGAGAACGTGCAGACTCCGCACAAACAGTGACCCAAGCCGGGAATCGAACCTGTGTCCCTGGAGCTGTGAAGCAACAGTGCCAACCACTGTGCTACCGTGCTGCCCAAGGTGAACTCCATCAGATCCCCCAGCCCCACTGAGGCACAGGGCATAAAAGCTGAAATATTCGCCCCAGTCTGCAGCTCCGGAAGGTCCGACACTCAATATGTCCCACAGGGGACTGGGCTCCAAGTGCAAAATCGACGATGTTGAAAAAAAGACCTCCAACATTTCTCCAACTTTGGGCAGGACCAGAATATACCTACATGGCCGGGCCTCTCCCACACCGCTCGCAAATATCCTCCACCCCCTCAAACAACCTGTTCGTCAGGTGAACCCCAGTCTCGCACACAAAGTCGAGACATTCATCTTCCGCAACACCTCAACACCACAACCCACCCCCTCGCGCCACCCCAGCTCTTACTCCCACTTGGCCTTAGCCCCCTCCAATGATATCATATTCTCCTCTGAATCCTCCCATAAATTGCCGAGATGACCCCCTCCCTCCAATCCCACCACCAACAGCACCCTCTCCAACGAAGGGGAGAGCGGTGTCACCGGAAATGTCGGGAACACCTTCCGTGCAAAATCCCACACCTGCAGAAACCTAGTGTCCAGGCTCGCCGGCTCAAATACATGATTCTCTTGGATCGGCATCAGCCTCAAACCTGCCCCCAACTTAAAATATTGCCGAAATTGCCTCCATAGCTTCAGAGTGGCCGCCACCACCACCTCAGGCAAACAGTACCCAGCGCCCGCAACCCCCAACAAGAGCCTGCCTCCAGCTCCCTACCCCAACAATGTTGCTCTTCACCATCATTCCCATTTTCCCTTGGATATTCTGTAACCTTCCCATTATTGGTTTCCATGTTGGTCCCTTTATCACCTCCTTTGCCTTGAACCACAATCTTATTTGTTATTCAATCACTCCCGCCCTGACACCTCATTACAGAACTTCATTTTTCCTTTCCCCCTCTCTGTATCTGCCCAAAAGCGGTTCATCTTTCACAACTTCCAGTTCCAATGAAATATTAACTCTTTCACTCTCTGCAACAGCTGCTTGACATTGTTGCTGACGTTTCGGTTTACAGCTCAGATTTCCCACACTTGCTCTATTATGCTTTTGCCAAGTGTCAAAAGCTAACTTACCGACGTCTCTCTTTAATGTCGGTGATGCTGGGCAGAGCAGTGGTACCACCTGGATACGTGCCCGTAACATCCTTTGGCACCTGGGAGCCTTGTTGGTATGCAGAGCTTCAAGCAAACAACAATAAAGCAGTTCAGCAAATTAAAAATGACCAAGAAACAGATCGTTTTAAGCTTTCCATCTTACATTTCTTACGAACAAGGATGTATTTTATGGCCCCATCTATCCGTTTTTCTCTTTTTTTCCCCGCTCAGGATGTGCGTGCATAGTAATTAGACCCTGTAGCCTTAAAGGACACATCAGCTACCCACAGTTTCACCATGGCAGCAGAATAGTTTCCTCATCAAGCACAGTATTCCCTGACTCACTGTGAGCTGGACATGGGTACGATAGTGTGAACGATCCAGGATTCAGTCCAAAGATCCAGAGTTCACATCTCACTATGCACGGCTATTTGTGAAGCTAAATGCAATTTAACAGGAGCTCCGCTCTTCCACAAGTTGCAGAAAACGAACAGATTACAAGCAATCAGCTAAAAGCTCTTTATTTACTCGAGTGAAATGGTTCAAGACCATTGATGTAATTTACTTTGGATCGGTGCACGCATACACGCATTGCTGTGGTTTCTAAGTAGCATGGTGACCAGTTGGTGCAAGCGTACTCAGGATTGCCATAGCCAGTCAGAGAGAATAGGTAGCATTTCAAATCCGCGTGGTGCTTTTTGTGTTAAGACTGAACCAGTGGACAATTTCTACAGGTTTAGCACCATTTTGTTTTCAGATCAACAGAGAAGGATCTTCACATTTTTCATTTTGCATTTTGGGAACAAACTGAAGGCCACTTTTTAATATTAGGGACATGCAGGGGAATGCACTGCTGTTCAAACAGAAACAGTTTACGAATAAATCCAATAGGGAATTCATGAGAAACATTTTTATCCATGGAGTGATTAAAATTTGGAACTGCCGAATCAAATGGAGTGATTGTGGCGACTAGCTTTGACATACTTAAAGGGAAGCTAAGATCAACACAGGAGGGACAAAGGATTAGAGGATCTACTGATAACACAAGGTGAAAGGAAGCTTGTATGGTCCATAAACACCAGCACAGCCCTGACGGACTTGGATTGGATTTGTTTATTGTCACGTGTCCCGAGGTACAGTGAAAAGTATTTTTCTGCGAGCAGAAAATGGGAAGAAAAGAAAATACATAATAGGGCAACGCAAGGTATACAATGTAACTACATAAGCACCAGCATCAGATGAAGCATACAGGGGTGTAGTGTTAATGAGGTCAGTCCATAAGTGGGTCATTTAGGAGTCTGGTAACAGCGGGGAAGAAGCTGTTTTTGAGTCTGTTTGTGCGTGTTCTCAGACTTCTGTATCTCCTGCCCGATGGAAGAAGTTGGAAGAGTGAGTAAGCAGGGTGGGAGGGGTCTTTGATTTTGCTGCCCGCTTTCCCCAGGCAGCAGGAGGTGTAAATGGAGTCAATGGATAGGAGGCAGGTTTGTGTGATGGACTGGGCGGTGGGACTTCTACAAACTGGATGGTCTACACCTGGACCAGAGGGGTACCAATATCCTGGGGGGGAAATTTGCTAATGCTCTTCGGGAGGGTTTAAACTAATTCAGCAGGGGCTTGGGAACCTGAATTGTAGCTCCAGTATACAGGAGGTTGAGAGTAGTGAGGTCACGAGTAAGGTTTTAAAGTTGCAGGAGTACACCGGCAGGCAGGAAGGTGGTTTAAAGTGTGTCTTCTTCAATGCCAGGAGCATCCGGAATAAGGTGGGTGAACTTGCGGCATGGGTTGGTACCTGGGACTTTGATGTTGTGGCCATTTCGGAGACATGGATAGAGCAGGGACAGGAATGGTTGTTGCAGGTGCCGGGGTTTAGATATTTCAGTAAGCTCAGGGAAGGTGATAAAAGAGGGGGAGGGGTGGCATTGTTAGTCAAGGACAGTATTACGGTGGCAGAAAGGTCGTTTGATGAGGACTCGTCGATTGAGGTAGTATGGGCTGAGGTTAGAAACAGGAAAGGAGAGGTCACCCTGTTAGGGGTTTTCTATAGGCCTCCGAAAAGTTCCAGAGATGTAGAGGAAAGGATTGCAAAGATGATTCTGGATAGGAGCGAAAGCAACAGGGTAGTTGTTATGGGGGACTTTAACTTTCCAAATATTGACTGGAAACGCTATAGTTCAAGTACTTTAGATGGGCCCGTTTTTGTCCAATGTGTGTAGGAGGGTTTCCTGACACAGTATATAGATAGGCCAACGAGAGGCGAGGCCGTATTGGATTTGGTACTGGGTAATGAACCAGGACAGGTGTTAGATTTGGAGGTTGGTGAGCACTTTGGTGATAGTGACCACAATTTTATTACGTTTACTTTAGTGATGGAAAGGGATAGGTATATACCGCAGGGCAAGAGTTATATCTGGGGGAAAGGCAATTATGATGCGATGAGGCAAGACTTAGGATGCATCAGATGGAGAGGAAAACTGCAGGGGATGAGCACAATGGAAATGTGGAGCTTGTTCAAGGAACAGCTACTGCGTGTCCTTGATAAGTATGTACCTGTCAGGCAGGGAGGAAGAGGTCGAGCAAGGGAACCGTGGTTTACTAAGGCAGTCGAAACACTTGTCAAGAGGAAGAAGGAGGCTTTATGTAGAGATGAGACATGAAGGTTCAGTAAGGGCGCTCGAGAGTTACAAGTTAGCTAGGAAGGACCTAAAGAGAGAGCTAAGAAGAGCCAGGAGGGGACATGAGAAGTCTTTGGCAGGTAGGATCAAGGATAACCCTAAAGCTTTCTATAGATATGTCAGGAATAAAAGAATGACTAAGGTAAGAGTAGGGCCAGTCAAGGACAGTAGTGGGAAGTTGTGCTTGGAGTCCGAGGAGATAGGAGAGGTGCTAAATGAATATTTTTTGTCAGTATTCATACAGGAAAAAGACAATGTTGTCGAGGAGAATACGGAGATTCAGGCTACTAGACTAGAAGGGCTTGAGGTTCATAAGGAGGAGGTGTTAACAATTCTGGAAAGGGTGAAAATAGATAAGTCCCCTGGGCCGGATGGGATTTGTCCTAGGATTCTCTGGGAAGCTAGGGAGGAGATTGCTGAGCCTTTGGCTTTGATCTTTAAGTCATCTTTGTCATCAGGAATAGTGCCAGAAGACTGGAGGATAGCAAATGTTGTCCCCTTGTTCAAGAAGGAGAGTAGAGACAACCCCGGTAACTATAGACCAGTGAGCCTTACTTCTGTTGTGGGCAAAATCTTGGAAAGGTTTATAAGAGATAGGGTGTATAATCATCTGGAAAGGAATAATTTGATTAGACATAGTCAACACGGTTTCGTGAAGGGTAGGTCGTGCCTCACAAACCTTATTGAGTTCTTTGAGAAGGTGACCAAACAGGTGGATGAGGGTAAAGCAGTTGATGTGGTGTATATGGATTTCAGTAAAGCGTTTGATAAGGTTCCCCACAGTAGGCTACTGCAGAAAATACGGAAGCATGGGATTCAGGGAGATTTAGCAGTTTGGATCAGAAATTGGCTAGCTGGAAGAAGACAAAGGGTGGTGGTTGATGGGAAGTGTTCAGACTGGAGTCCAGTTACAAGTGGTGTACCACAAGGATCTGTTTTGGGGCCACTGCTGTTTGTCATTTTTATAAATGACCTGGAGGAGGGAGTAGAAGGATGGGTGAGTAAATTTGCAGATGACACTAAAGTCGGTGGAGTTGTGGACAGTGCAGAAGGATGTTACAAGCTACAGAGGGACATAGATAAGCTGCAGTGCTGGGCTGAGGGGTGGCAAATGGAGTTTAATGCAGAAAAGTGTGAGGTGATTCACTTTGGAAGGAATAACAGGAAGACAGAGTACTGGGCTAATGGTAAGATTCTTGGCAGTGTGGATGAGCAGAGAGATCTCGGTGTCCATGTACATAGATCCCTGAAAGTTGCCACTCAGGTTGAGAGGGTTGTTAAGAAGGCTTACGGTGTGTTAGCTTTTATTGGTAGAGGGATTGAGTTTCGGAGCCATGAGGTCATGTTGCAGCTGTACAAAACTCTGGTGCGACCGCATTTGGAGTATTTTGTGCAATTCTGGTCGCCGCATTATAGGAAGGATGTGGAAGCATTGGAAAGGGTGCAGAGGAGATTTACCAGAATGTTGCCTGTATGGAGGGAAGATCTTATGAGGAAAGGCTGAGGGACTTGAGGCTGTTTTCATTAGAGAGAAGGTTAAGAGGTGACTTAATTGAGGCATACAAGATGATCAGAGGATTGGATAGGGTGGACAGTGAGAGCCTTTTCCTCGGATGGTGATGTCTAGCACAAGGGAACATAGCTTTAAATTGAGGGGAGATAGATATAAGACAGACGTCTGAGGTAGGTTCTTTACTCAGAGAGTAGTAAGGGTGTGGAATGCCCTGCCTGCAACAGTAGTGGACTCGCCAACACTAGGGGTATTCAAATGGTCATTGGATAGACACATGGACGATAAGGGAATAGTGTAGATGGGCTTTAGAGTGGTTTCACAGGTCGGCGCAACATCGAGGGCTGAAGGGCCTGTACTGCGCTGTAATGTTCAATGTTCTATGTTCACGATTCTCTGATGTTTCTTGCGGTCCTGGACCGTGCAGTTGCCATACCAGGCTGTGATGCAGCCAGATAGGATGCTTGTTTCGGTGTGAAAAGGGCTGGACGACAGAAGAATTTTAAAATTACAAAATTAGGTCACCTCAGAAGACTGCATCATCAAACACATGCTCCAGAATTACAAAAGGGACCATGCTCCATGCAGCTATTCCGAAATAATAATCATAACATTAGAGCCGATTTGCTCTAATCCTATACTCACCTTACTGCATGCTCAGCAGAAGTCTCAGGCACACTGAACGTTCTTCCGATTGGAGTTGGAGGCACTCTGGCTAGGCGGGTCCCGTGTACTGTTTCGTCCTGCAGAATTGGGAGGGGAAAAATGCCATATTGGAGTAGTCACACTTTGTTACAGATCATCTCCCAAACAACCGTTGTGAAAATGACCAACTTCCTCCCAATGGGTTCTTCAAACCGGGTGGCAGAAACGTACAAGAGGCCACAACAAAAACTAATCCCTAAGAATGCAGAAGCAAGCTGCAATAACCTAGGATGGACATTGGTGATATTTCCTCAAGAGGGAGTAAAAGAGCAGTGACTTAAAAATTACAAAAAAAATATTAACAGTGCAATGTCACAGCAGTATTCCAGATATGAGCAATTCCAGGGGAGCTGCACAAGTAAACCAGTTGCAATTATATTGCATCACCAACATAGAAAGGGCAGCACGGTGGCGCAGTGGTTAGCGCTGCTGCCTCACGGTGCCGAGGTCCCAGGTTCAATCCCGGCCCCGGGTCACTGTCCGTGTGGAGTTTGCACATACTCCCAGTGTCTGCGTGGGTCTCACCCCCACAACCCAAAAGGATGTGCAGGGTAGGCAGCATGGTAGCACAAGTGGATAGCACTGTGGCTAACAGCACCAGGGTCCAAGGTTCGATTCCCTACTGGGTCACTGTCTGTGCAGAGTCTGCAAGTTCTCCCCCTGTCTGCGTGGGTTTCCTCCGGGTGCTCCGGTTTCCTCCCACAGTCCAAAGCCGTGCAGGTTAGGTGGATTGGCCATGATAAATCGCCCTTGGTGTCCAAAGGGTTAGGAGGGGTTATTGGGTTACGGGGATAGGGTGGAAGGGTGGGATTAAGTGGGTCGGTGCAGACTCGATGGGCCGAATGGCCTCTTTCTGCACTGTATGTTCTATGTAGGTGGATTGGCCACGCTAAATTGCCCCTTAATTGGAAAAAATGAATTGGGTATTCTAAATTTTTTTTAAAAATCATTAACATAGAAAAATGTGTCAAAACCCTTGCATCAATAAATTTTTTAATAAATTTTATAAATCTGCCCACCCTGCACATTTTTTGAGTTGTGGGTGCGAAACCCACGCAAACACGGGGAGAATGTGCAAACTGCACATGGACAGTGACCCACAGTCGGGATCGAACCTGGGACCTCAGCGCCGTGAGGCAGCATCAATAAAATATAGGAGACGATATCAGGACAGAGACGCAAATATTTGAGGTAGATTTTTAAGGAAGATTGTCAAGGAGGAGAGGGGTTTTCATTCACGAGACGAGGGCGTCGCTGACAAAGCCAGCATTTGATGCCTATCCCTAAGTGGTCTTGAACCGAGTGGCTCGTTAGTCCATTTCAGCGTCAACCACATCACTGTGGTTCTGGAGTCACATGTAGGACAGGACAGGTAAGAATCCCAGACTTCCTTCCTTGAAGGATATTCCAGAATCAGATGGATTTTTACAACCTCGACACATCATGGCCATCATTAGACATTTAATTGAATTCAAATTCCACCCTCTGCCATGGTGGGATTTGACCCTGGGTCCCCAGAGCATCACCCCAGGTCTCTGGATTATTAGTCCAGTGACAATACCACTACACCACTGCGTCCCCCAGGTAGAGGCAGAAGGATTTAGGAAGGATTTCCAGAATTTAGTATCATTGAAAGCATTGGTGGAGTGAATTGAATCAGGGATGCGAGACTGCCACATTCTCTGGGTAGACCTTTCTCCTGCTTCCTTATTGAATTTATTAGATTTTAGAACCTACTTTGTGCCATAGGGCACCAAATCTCAAAAAGTTCAAAACACCAAAGCCATTTTTGATGTTCAATAATCTCCAGATTAGACTTTATTATATTTTCCAACCTCCCTTTCTTCTCAAGTGACTGATCACTCGTGGTTCCTCTTTCTGTCTTCCACTGACAGCCAGTATTCCATCTGCTGCTTATGCCCACCCTCCCCCAAAACCACATCCTCCTTTACCAAAAGTATCAATATATAAAGCCAGCCACCACAATCAGATTACAGTACTAACTGTGTAACAGTCTGCCATGACGGGGGAATGAAAGGCAGTGACTCTCAGTGGGCAGTTCCTTCTAAAGTAAAATAACCCCCGCATTCATTTGAATTCTTACTGCTACAAGTAGCTTTTCACATGCTGGGTTTCTAATTCATCGGTCTCCCTTGCTCTCTCAATACCACACGCTGACCCCAGTTGAGACATGCATTCTTTCTTTCTGTCTCACAAATGCCTGGCATCTCTCTCTCTCTCTCTCCCCCACTACTCCATTCTGGGTCAAGTGGTTGCACCTTCATCCACACGACTCGAGGGCATCTTAACTGAGAGTAGAGAGTACTGGGCTCTCAAGAGACGCAGTCTTCGAATGGGACTTAAAACACAGTCTACCCTCTCAGGTGGCTGCGTTTCTGCAGGCTGCGGAACATACACATCCCATTTTCATATGTCATCAGCCAGCATTCATGTGCACTTCAAAACTTTTTGTATGAGGGAAGTGCCACTGCCTGCTGAATGCACAGCAGTGACATTCTGTTCAGTACTAGTGCCCGCACAATCATGCAGTCACAACATCAAAATAGTTTGGGCAAGAGTTTCCCAAAGAGGTTACGACATTTAATCCACTGAAAGCATTGAAGCGGGCGCTGTTGCCAAATGATTTGGGGAGAGGAATACGCAGAAAGAGGCCATTCTGCCCCCAACTGGTCTTTATGTTTCACTGAAGGCTCCTCCCATCATCTAACTCTCTCAGCATAACCCTCTAACTGTTTCCCCCTCATCCAGCTTCCCCTTAAAAAAAAGATCCAAAACATTCACCTCAGCTACTCAATGTGGTAGCAAGTTCCACATTCTCTCACCTCTCCGGGTAAAGAAGCTTCCTTTGATTTCTCGATTTAAATTTATGGCAAATGTATTACAGTGACGGCCTGTGGGTTTTTTTCTTCCCTGGTGGGGGCGGCACAGTGGCTAGCACTGCTGCCTCACAGCGCCAGGGTCCCGGCTTCAATACCGGCCTTGGGTGACTCCCGAGTTTGCACGTTCTCCCCATGGCTGTGTGGGTTTCCTCCGGGTGCTCCGGTTTCCTCCCACAAGTCCAACGGTATGCAGGTTATGTGGGGTGACAGTGTTGTGGGGACAGGGCGGGGGGGTGGACCTAGGTAGGGGCCCCTTTTGGAGGGTGGGTGCAGAATTGATGGGCATAATGCCTCCTTCTGCATTGTAGGGATTCTATGAAAACCTTTCATAAATTTTCAATACCTCTTATCGGGTCACCCCTCAGTCTTTTTTTTCCAAAAGAAAAGATTTTTTTTCCCCCAAAAGAAAAAAGAAAGAGAAAATAGACCTAGCATGACGACTCTTTCTCTGACCAGTATAACCTTATAATACTACCATCATCCTCGATACCTACAATAAGGATTTACAATGGTTAAATGAGTGGGACAAAACTCGGAGAAATGTGAAGTTATCCACTTCGGTAGTAAAAATGGAAAGCAGATTTGTTTTTGTTTAAACATGTTTGGAGTCAAGGAAATGTATATTGGCCTTTACTACTAAACTTATTGAAGCACAAGAGTGAAGAGGTCTTACTGCAATTGCACAGGGCCTTGGGCAGCACAAGTGGATAGCACTGTGGCTTCACAGCGCCAGGGTCCCAGGTTCGATTTCCCGCTGGGTCACTGTGCGGAGTCAGCACGTTCTCCCCATGTGTGCGTGGGTTTCCTCCGGGTGCTCCGGTTTCCTCCCACAGTCCGAAGACGTGCAGGTTAGGTGGATTGGCCGTGATAAATTGCTCTTAGTGACCAAAAAGGTTAGGAGGGGTTACTGGGATAGGGTGGAAATGAGGGCTTACGTGGGTCGGTGCAGACTCGATGGGCCAAATGGCCCCCTTCTGCACTGTATGTTCTATGGAGTACAGTGTACAGTTTTGATCTCCTTATCCAAGGAAGGGGTGCAACAAACATTCACCAAAACTGAATTCTGGTCTTACGAGGAGAGATCGAGTAGACTATGTTTGCTGGCGTTTAGCAGAACGGTGATCCCATTGAAACAGGAAATTCTTATAGGGTTTACACAAGTATCTTGTGAATCCTGACCGTTGAATGATTCACTACCAATAGATCGTACAGCAGTTTGAAATTCCCCACATTTTAGGATATCTTCTTCCATCGGGCTGGAGATACAAAGGTCTGAGAACACGCACAAACAGATTCAAAAACAGCTTCTTGTCGCTGTTACCAGACTCCTAAACGACCTTCTTATGGACTGACCTGATTAATACTGCACTCCTGTATGCTTCACCCGATGCCGGTGTCTATGTATTTACATTGTGGACCTTGTGTTGCCCTTTTATGCATTTTCTTTTTATTTTATTTTCATGTACTAAATGATCTGTTTGAGTTGCTCGCAGAAAAATACTTTTCACTGTACCTCGGTACATGTAACAATAAACAAATCCACCCACCCAGAACCATCTTCGAAGAAATGTAGAGTAGAACTATTAGGTCAATGAGCCTGAGGCTATACAAAGGTGGCTCCACAATTGAATAGAACCAACCAATCTGGGTTTAGTTCAGGCGTAATGGCTTTGTTATTTTAATATTTCCAAAGAACAGTAACATTTACAATTACTGTCGCTGAACTGAACAGGTCTTCGCCCAATCAATATATTCGCTGGCTGGGCCAACATTTATTGCCCATCAACTTTCAGAGGGCATTTGAGATTCAACTACATTGCTGTGGATCTGGAATCACATGTAGGTCAGGCAAGGTTGGCCAATTTCCTTCCATAAAGTACCCAATCAAGGGGCAATTTAGCGTGGGGGGGGTGGGACGGGACCTCACGCAGGCACGGGGAGAATGTGCAAACTCCACACGGACAGAGACCCGGGGCTGGGATCGAACCCGGGTCCTCGGCGGCATGAAACAGCAGTGCTAACCACTGCACCACCCCTTCCTTCTCTTCACAGAATTTACAGTGCAGAAGGAGGCCATTCGGCCCATCGAGTCTGCACCGGCTCTTGGAAAGAGCACCCTACCCAAGCCCACACCCCCACCCTATCCCCATAACCCCACCCAACACTAAGGGCACTTTTGGACACAAAGGGCAATTTAGCACGGCCAATCCACCTAACCTGCACGTCTTTGGACTGTGGGAGGAAACCAGAGCATCCGGAGGAAACCCACGCACACACGGGGAGAATGTGCAGACTCCGCACAGACAGTGACCCAAGCTGGGAATCAAACCTGGGACCCTGGAGCTGTGAAGCAATTGCGCTAACCACTATGCTACCGTGCTGCCCTGAGGACATACGTGAACCAGATGGTTTTTTTACAACAATGGTTTCATGGTCACCATTTGAGCTTTAATGCCATATTTTTAATGGAAGTCAAATTTCACCATCTGCCATGGTAGGATTCAAACCCGAGTCCCCAGGGAATTACCCTGGGTGTCTGGATTACTAGGACTGATAATACCGCCATGCCACTGCCTCTCCTCATGTTCACAGAGATGGGGATCCTTTGTTCCAGAACAGCAAGCCAAATGGTGACCTCTACTAACCTTCACATCCAAGCCTAGCCGCGGGGAGGAAGCAGAGCGTTTGATACTGTCCACGGGAGTCTTCTCAGTTGGGCTCTGTGCATTGTGCAGCGCCACATAGCTGCCAGTTTTCCGAAGTCCAGTGCGCCAAGCTGCAGCAGGGGCTTCTTGCTTGACGGTGGGCGTTGTCGATGAGCCAGTGTACTGCAGAGAAAGACGGGGAGAAGATAAATCTTTTGCAGAACGCCCAAACTTCAATCGTAGCCCGGGTAGATATCCCTCCCCGCTGCACTGATTTGGATATTTGCTCGGAGGATGGATGTTTGCAAGTAATAAAAAGTGTAGAACTGAAGTAGACAGGATTGAATTACCTTGTTACGTACTATTTCCCCCTGGCTGGAGAGTCGAGAACAGTCACAGTCTGAGTTTTAGACCACACAAAGAGGCCCTTCAGCCCATTGTGTAGGCGTCAGCCATCGAGCACCTATCTATTCTAATCCCATTTTCCAAACACTTGGCCCGTAGTCTTGTACGCTATGGCATTTCAAGTGCTCATTTAAATACTTTTAAAAATAAATTTACAGTACCCAATTCATTTTTTTCCAATTAAGGGACAATTTAGCGTGGCCAATCCACCTAACCTGCATATCTTTGGGTTGTGGGGGTGAAACCCATGCAAACGCGGGGAGAATGTGCGAACTCCATAAGTACAGTGACCCACGGCCGGGATCGAACCTGGGACCTCGGCGCCGTGAGGCAGCAGTGCTAACCACTGCGCCACCGTGCTGCCCCTCTAGCATCAAGATTTTATTTCAAATTCCCAGGACACCAGTATACTGCTTCATAAACCTTAGCTCTTGTGTGACCCCACTTTAATGCCCCAGACTTTGTATGACCCCAAAGTGAAAATCCACAGGAGTCAAAGAGTTGTTGAGCCGGTTGGGGAGGGGGCAGAGCCCGATTACGAAGTGTTTAAAACTGCAGGTTTTAAAATATAACTACCTTCGCACAGCCTCAACTATTAGCACGCAGTCGGGCTCCATGGCAGCCATTGCTATTTCGGAACTCTTGACCCCAAAAACCGCATCTCGCGATCTCTCCCGGAGTCGTGACCCACTGGGAAGCCCTGGGGTTTAAAACAAGGAGTCATAACCACAGGATAAGGTCGGAGTGGGGGAGAAATTTCTTCACTCGGGGTCTTGTGGAGGCTCAGTTGTTAAGTACAGTCAAGACTGGTATAGATTTATTTTTGAACAGCAAGGAGAAAAAAGCAAGGGATATTGAAATCGAGCGGGAAAGAGGAGTGGAGGAAAGACCAGCTACCACCTTACTGAACCATGGAGCAAGTTGAGGAGGCCATATGGTCTACTCCTATTCTTACATTAATTAATCAGGACTGTAATACTTGCAACACTTCTTTCAATGTTAAGCGCTTAGTGCTGCATTTGGGACAATACCTTATTTACCACAGTATTAAGTGGTAGAACAGACAAACAGCCTTTCCATAGATCAGTAGGGGCAATATGTCCATAATCTGCATGTAACCCTATACAGGTGGCATGCTGGCTACAAATCTAGAAAAGTACCAGTGCACGTTTTCTCACATTCCTTTCTCTCAGAATGTAATCAAGGCTGTAGTTATTGCTAATCCCGATACACTGAGGTGGAAGTGGTGGCTTTTCTAGACCAGCTGCTTAATTTACAATGGAGGGAAACGCCTATTTTTCTGAGAAAGCCAGATTAGCAGCATGGCAGCACAGTGGCTAGCACTATGGCTTTACAGCGCCAGGGTCCCAGGTTCGATTTCCCCTTGCGGAGCCGACAAGTTCTCCCCGTGTCTGCGTGGGTTTCTTCCTGGTGCTCCGGTTTCCTCCCACAAGTTCCGAAGGACGTGCTTAGGTGAATCGGACATTCCGAATTCTCCCTCTGTGTACCCGAACAGGCGCTGGAATGTGGCGACTAGGGGTTTTTCACAGTAACTCCATTGCAGTGTTAATGTATGCCTACTTGTGACAATAAAGATAATTTAAAAATCCACGCGTTATTCCCGAAGCTGCCGAGTGGACGTTGAACACGGGCTTAGAGACCCCTACACTTTCAAAACCAAGACACGAAAGTTGGGTAAAAATCAAAATGAAGCAATAAACTGTGTTCACATAGCTGCAGCCAAATACTGCACACTACCCCAATCAATTCTCCAAAGTAAAGCAAGTTGAATGGAAAGCCCTCCATTTTTAATAGCTAAACACAGTGCAAAACAAGGTCACAATTGAAAATTGAGCCATGTGCTGTGAATGCAACCATGCTCTGATCAAACGGGTTGTTTGCAGTTGCAAAATGCAAATTACAGGCCCTATAAATAACCAAAACGACTAGAGTCTGCAAAGTGTTTCACATTTGGGTCAGTCACATGCTACATTCCAGACATTCTGCACCCACTACCTCAGCTGCAACAACATTAAAAAGTGTGTGCATTATCTTACTGATATCTACCAACGTCTCATCCTTTATCAAGTTCGCACAATTGTGACACTAATGGGGCTTTATTTGGAACTCTGACCTGCCAAATAAACACTGATACTTCCTGCAATATTTCCTGCTCCTCGCATCCGCCTTCTTCAAATTCACTTTCCTGCCTGTACAGAAGTCGACAGTATTTTTGTGTTCAAGCTGCCTTTATCAATTGCATCCTCCCCTCTTCATAGAGACACGAGATGGGCAGAGACGCACGAAAATGGTTTAAACTCCCAAACACGACCGGCGAGAATATAAAGACTACCGTACAGCTTTTTGTGGTCTTTTAAAACACATGGTACTTTGCAACGGCAAAACATTCCAAACCAAACAATTTATCCGTGTGTCAGTTGTTATTGTATTTCTGGCTCAAGTGTTTAAATCTACTTTCTCATTGGACTCTAGTTATTCCACAGAAGAGCAGTCACATGCGGGATTTTGATGCTCCATCACCCTTTCACACCTGCATCTCTCATCTTTGACGCTCATGTTTCCAGTAAAACTCTCTCACTCTCCACCACCCTGGTCTCCCCCTTGTACCTCACCCTTTAAGTTCGCACGGCGCAGACACACATGGTTTAGCCATTCACTGCCATACCAGGCTCAAACACAAAGTCCTGTCGGGCACTGCCTGTGCTGCCAAAACTACTCACCACTCCAGGATCATCCTTGTGTTAGGAAAACAAAGGCATTTTTACGGGATTTCTATTTACATTTGCAAACATTAGAAATAAGGTATAGTTTTAAGTGGGATTAATTTAATATTTCTGTGCCTGGGAGGGTAAAACCCATAGTTAGATTCATGCTGGACAAAGGTGCTTGTATGCGTGGGGGTTGGTTTCAATTCCAGTTGATTCTATTGTGCTTAGAGAGGATTACATCGTGAAGCACAAAAGAGTATTAGCTGGGGTTGCTTAGCAACCGGAGGCCATTGTAAGAATCAAAAAGCATTTAAGTTTTAGTTTTAGCTCAATATGCTGGCAGTTGGAGACAGGACCTCACATCTCTCAACTCTGCGAGACGACAGACTGGACAGGACGGGAGCTGCAAAGAGGCAGGCTTCCTAAACTACAAGTTACTGTCAGATAAACATTCTTTCTGTCCCAATTCCCTGTTTAAGACGCCTGGAGAAGTGAACAGAGAGCAAGGTATTGTTCAGAAGAATGCAAGGAAGAGTAAACTAAAAAAAAAGTGTTCCGACTTAAAAAGACAATTACAGAAACCAGATTTAAAGTGGGACAGCAGCTTTCAAAGGTAAATCAAACTTCGGATGCCGTTTTAACAGTGTCTGGGAATAGAGTGTTAAAGCAATTGCAGTTTGCACAGACAGTCAAGACAAAGAAATCCTAATGGGATTGGTGTAACATCCTGGACTGGATTCACTGTTAAAAGTGGAGCGAAAGGTTTGTTTAAAATTTTCATTTGGAAAACCTGAGCTGGATTTCAGAATGCAAGCCGCCAAGGGAAAGCATAGTTACGAGGGAAGTTTTTAAAGCGTGTTTTTGGGAGTGGAGTTTGGAAACTCTCGTGACAATCATTTGGGGGGCTTGGGAGGAGACATCCACAAACATTCACTTGGGGTTCAGAATGGAGAGTGTATTTGCCCACAGTCATCTGGTATGCTTAAAGGGGACTTTGTGTTCATTAGGTCATTGTAGCTTCTTAAGATGTATTTTGTAATTGTATTAATCCTAAAACCCGTGTGTAATTGTTCAGGTCAGGGGCGGGGGGGGGGAAATATTGTATCATAATTCAATTTTTTAATGTGCAATAAAACATTTTTTGCTGTTAAAACTATTTAGCTGTTCTGTAACTTTGTTCCTCCATGTTTTATTTTATAAAATAGGTAAAGTTATGGTCTTTTGAGCCAAGGTTCCATTCTGGGATCCTCCCGTCCAAAAAATAAATAAATCCCAATGCTGCCCTGTTTTGGAACGGAGGTCTCTGAACACAATATAGAAATCATAATCATCATGTTGCTTAAGCCATTAACTTTCAATGCTCTTACCGTTAGGTTTGACGGTGCGAGTGTGACAGGAGGTGCTAGAGGAATAACTTCAGTGCCATTTAAGTTATTGGTGTCATTATTGAGGGCGGGTTTCTTATTCTTCTCTGCACAGAATGAAAAGAAATCCTGATCAGCAGACAAATTAACGTGGCAGAACATTTCCAGAACCAAAAAACTATTAGCCAAGTTTTAGATTTGCTTTGTGTACTGAATGGTAATTAGATAAACCCCATTCCGTTTTGCATCCTTATTTAATTGACTGATGGATACCAATTATATAAAACGGGTTGATTACATCCATTAAAACAGGTTGATTACATTGAAATAAGTTTCACCAATTTGATTTTTTGTTTTTTAAATGTATCAAATCTTTCTAATCTTCATTCAAAAAATATAAGTGGCCAGGAAATAGGATTTTTTGCAATTTTTGAAAAAAATAAATCGAGCTACCAGTTTCACATTCCGAGTCGGACTCCGAGCCCCCCTCAGTTTCTGAGCTAGAGCTGCTGGATTCCTCTTTCTTGCTCTCATCCAAAGGCAATGATTCTAAGGTCTTACGCTCCTTCGACAGATCTTGCACCGAAATCTTCTCCTTGCTGCTCATTCTGCACACAGAGCTCCTAGTACAACAGTGGAATAAGAGTGGAATAAGATAAGGATCAAAACTTTCTTGCGACTAATCCACAAGTTGGGAGCCTTACCCTGCCAAAGAAATGACACATATTTTTTCCCCCCTCCCCATCCCCAGAAATGACACATTTAAAGTATAAGGTATACATTATTCTCTCTCATTGCTGCTTTTCTGCTAACTTGACGGTAACATAATTGGTTCAACAAGTTAGCATTATGCATTACTGGAGGCGAGCTGGGCATTTACATATCAGCTGTAATATTTTGAGAAAACTACACCGTCACTTCCAGAACTCCCATCAGTTTTTCTTAGCGCGATTCCGGTAGCCCATTTTCACTAGCAATTCTTTCAGTGCTTTTTTTAAACCCCGTCGGGGGTTTCCAGTTCTGCAAAGTTTGATGGTTCAATCCTCAATTTTTTTACAGTGCATGCAGACGACTGCAATTCTCACTGTTGTACGTGATGGTTGCAAGAAGGTCTACTGCACTATTGCAGCAATTAGCAAGAATGCCGTTGACCATCATTGAGAGAACTAAACAAGACAGCATGCTGCGACTAGCTTTATTTAAATTGTATTGGCATTTAGTCTGAATTCTAACTCCGCACCACTTAAAAGAAGGATTAGTAGGGGTTAAGTGCACAGAAGGCAATTGAACATTAACAAGGTGTTGTTTACTTTCGGTTGTTCTTGCATTCAGTGCACTTAAACCATGTGCAAACTGGTGAGTAATCACAGACGTTTCTGCCTAAAATAACAGAGTACTTGAGACTATAAACGACATTTTCAAAGTTGCCAGTTAATGAGTTAGAGTCATTACAACACTGGAGGAGGCCATTTGGCCCATCAAGCCCATGTCGATAATGCAAATTTATGGGCAATATAAAAACGGGACTGCCCACCTTAAACATGGATGATTTAAGTGGTGGAAACTGTAATCTGTTGCACAATTATATACACTTGCTGAAATGAAAAATCCTGCTTTGATTTCCTGTTTAACTTTGACTTCACCCCTTTAAATTTAAATGTGACCCTCTCAGCATCCAACCTTCCTGGATCCAAATTCTCCACATTTGTGAAAATCTAATTGAACCAAATCCAACATGCCCCCTTTGTACGGATTTTGTGCCTGCAGCTTTCTACAATCCCTCTACACTACAGTCCTGGAGGCACCAGATTTTGTTTTGTGGTAATCCAGACTCAGACCAGCAGTATCTCATCAAAGCAATAATAATAATAATCTTTATTATTGTCACAAGTAGGCTTACATTAACACTGCAATGAAGTTACCATGAAAAGCCCCTAGTCGACACACCACGGCACCTGTTCGGGTACACAGAGGGAGAATTGAGAATGTCTAATCCACCTAATAAGCACGTCTTTCGGGACTTGGAGGAGGAAACCGGAACACCCGGAGGAAACCCATGCAGACACGGGGAGAACGTGCAGACTCTGCACAAGACAGTGACCCAAGCGGGAATCAAACCTGGGACCCTTGCACTGTGAGGCAGCAGTGTTACCCATTGTGCTACCATCTTAAAAAAAAAAAAGAGCTGACCATGGCAGGCTCAAATCCAACAGGTTTGTTTCAATGTCGCTAGCTTTTGGAGCATTCACCTGAGGAAGGAGCAGAGCTCCGAAAGCTAGTGACATCGAAACAAACCTGTTGGACTTTATGGTGTTGTAAAACTTCTTACTGTGCTCACCCCAGTCCAACGCCAGCATGTCCACATCATGGCAGGCTTGACAGCAAACATTGATCAGACCCTCAAGTAATGTTCACCTACACACCTTCCAGCATCTTTTAAACTGTGTCCCATGTCCTCATCTTGCTCACAAATGAAAACATCCTCTTGGCTTCCAGCCTGTCAGTTCCCTCAGGATCTTCTTTGTTTCAATAAAATCACCTCTCAACCCCAATAGGTGTAGGCTTACCACCCTGTTCAACCTTTCTTCATAAGACCATTTCAGAGATGCACTGTAGGACCCCCACTGTCACCACCCCAACCCACCCTCGCAGAGATCAACTAACTTGACACAGATGAGAAATAATCATCCGATCTTTTACACATCGGTTGCATCCTGCCTTTACCATCTGAGTCACAGAGAAGTTAAGCAATACATTTATGGTTGACCTGCAAGAACCCCACCCCACCTCCAATCATTGCTCTGCGTCGGAATTTGCTGTAGTCATCCGGCTAGTCACAATGAACAAAATAAGGACTGGCAAATTAGCATAATTCACAGTCGAGTCAGCATGGAAAAGATCACTCCCCCCCCCCCACCCCCACTTCCAGCCGGTGGCAAATTGGAATTCATTATCCCAAGTTCGCAATCTTAGTTTATGATAATTGCCCCTGCCCCAAACTTTGAATTTCATTAATGTTTTTGTAACATATTAAGTCTGCGATATGCTGGGACAGAAACGTGGAGGGAAAAAGAACCTTTCTATCCCTGTGAATCGCACATATTAAAGTAACAGCACTGAGGTTAATAAAATCATGAGTGTCAAACAAACACTACTAACAAGGTTACAATTGATGCAGAGATTCCTTACTTCCTGGGTTTGGCCGGTTGCTGCTGCTGTTGTACAGAGGTTTCAATAATGGCTCGTTTCATCTTTTCTTCTTTTTCGGTCCTCAGCTGTGTCAATAGAAAAATGCAGACCAAACATTCAATTGTACAAACATTCAATTGTACTATAAATTCTCCAAGTTCTTAATACTGCGGTTTTAAGTGCTGCATTTGGAGTTTTGGGTGTGCTCATTATAAGTGAGACACACAAACTCTGGAGAATAACAGGTTCCCCGTTTTCTGCCCTCATTCGGTGACTAAGTTTCAAGTCTCCCCTTCTTTCGCCCTCCATCATTCTAGCTGAATATTCATTTCTGGGCAGCATCTGCTACCTTATCTTGATAGCCAGATTGGGGGACAATTTATGGAGAAACATAGTTCTGCACTGATCTCACCTTTCATTCCAATGTAACGGGACAGTAATTAGGAGTAGTATCGCCAACTGATGTCCTCCTCCCAAAACCAGAGATGCTGAGGTCCACCACCTCCTAACTCAATCAAGTCAACAGCAATACCATTGCTGTACCTCACACCATCATGAACTGAACTAGCTATAGAAATACTGTTGCTAGAAGGACAGGTTAGAGGGTAATTCACAAACTTTGTTAGTTTGTTATTTATAGCACAGAAGGAGGCCATTCGGCCCTTCGTGTCTGCACTGGCTCCTAAAAGAGCAAACTAGCTAGTCTCATTCCCCAGCCCCATCTCCGTCGCCCTCTAAATTCATCACTTTCAAATATATATCCAGCTCTCTTTTGGAACCTCCTGTGGAATCCACCTCCAACATTCTCCAAGGCAGCGCATTACAAACCCCAACAACAAAGTTTCTCCTCATCTCACTCCTAGCTCTCTTGCTGACCATCTTGAAATTGTGATCCCTAGTCACTGATATACCAACCTAGTGGAAACAGAATATCCTACACTTTTACCCTGTCAAAATTGTTCAGAATTTGAACACCTCCATAAGGTCGCCACTTAATCTTCTCCAAGGAGAACAAGCCCAATTTCTCCAATCTTTCCTTGTATCTAAAATTTCTCATTCCTGATATAATTCTAGTAAATCTCCTCTGCACTCTCTCCAGGGCTTTAACATCCTTCCTTAAATAAGATGCCCAGAACTGAACACAACACTCCAAGTACTGACCCCTGAAAGTCTATCCATCATCTACAAGGCATGAGTCAGGTGTGAGAAGGAATACTCTCCACGTGCCTGGATGATTATAGTTTCAATAGCGCTCAAGAAGCTCAACACCATTAAGGACACCTCATCCATTCTGGTTAACATTCACTCCCCCTCTCACTGGGGTATAGTGGCGGAGGTGTATACCATATACAGGATGTACTCAGAAATTTGGCAAGCTTCCTTCCCTGCACCTTCCAAACCCAGTGATATCTACCACCTAGAAGGACAAGTAAGAAGTCTTACACCACCAGGCTAAAGTCCAACAGGTTTGTTTCGAATCACTAGCTTTCGGAGCGCAGCTGCTTCATCAGGTGAGTGAAGAGGTGGGCTCCCCAACCACATAAATAGACAAAGTCTATGATGCAAGATGATACTTTGAATGCGAGTCTTTGCAGGAAATTAAGTCTCTAACAGCCACACGTCATCCCGACTAACTAGCCTTCGCCGTCACTGGACAAAATCCTGGAACTCACTCCCTAACAGCACTGTGGGTGTATTTACACCACACGGACTGCAGCGTTTCAAGAAGGCAGCTCACCGCCACCTTCTATAATTCAACTACTCATTGTCTTAATGTGCCGAGGGACGAATATGGCACTGATATTTCTTACAGAAGCATTGCTGGTTTTAAAATTAGCCAATTTCTCCTGGAACTTGACATGGAAATCTGGGCCAAGTGTAATCTTCAACTGTAGTGGGGTTAAAGATGGGACTCAATTCTATCTGTCGCAGGTTTGATGTAGAAGTAGTACACTCTTTATAATTTCCAGTATCCACATTTATAATAGACACCGTCTATGTAAACTCATCATCCTGTAATTAGATCCGAATGAGTTGGGGCAATGAAGCCCTTGCACTAGCAAGGGGGTATATAATTACATCATGGCAAGTTTACACAAGAGTTTACATTACAATGAGATCAGGGGAATTTGTAATGTAAATAATAGGAAAATTAAGCAGATGTAAGAATTTTAATTTATCACTCGAATGCTTTGCATGCATTAGCACTGAGAATATCTTTCTTCGCCGCCGCTCCTGTCCATTATTTCTGTCTCTGTTTCTATTCCTTTCCTTCTGTGTTCTCTTCCCTCAACTCTTTCTACTTGTTTGCCGTTGAATTTTCTTGCACATGGGAGGTGGCGGATGCTGTGCATGGGAAAGGATTTGTGACAAGAGGTTGCGAGGGAAAGCGTGGCTTTCCGAAACTTCTTTCCCATCCCCTCCTCCAATTAATCACGCTCCACTTACAGCCTGCTCATTGCACCTCCTACCTTTTACTCTTCCAACTAACCTCACCCAGAACCCCCACCCCCACCTATTCCTTTTCAAGACAGACCTTGAAAGATCAGAGGCATCATCCACAATCTATTTCTCGCTTCCCCTCCTTCCTTTGTTAGATTCTAAGAAAGCAACTTGTTTATTTTCATAGTACATCTTTCGTGGGAGGAAAAAACACAAGTGGATTGAGTACAGAAATCATCTCTAAAGTTGTCTCTCCCTCATAGATATTAATTCGTGCGACGAAAATAAACGAGGTATTTAAGGCCTTCTATGAAGAGCTGTACAGATCCCAGCCCCCAGCGGGGGAAGAGGGGATGAGACGATTCCTAGACCAACTGAGATTCCCAAGGGTGGAGGAGCAAGAGGTGGCTGGTTTGGGGGCACCAATTGGGTTGGAGGAGCTGAGCAAGGGTTTGGGGAGTATGCAGGCGGGGAAGGCCCCGGGACCGGACGGGTTCCCGGTGGAGTTCTACAGGACGTACGTAGACCTGTTGGCCCCGCTACTGGTGAGGACCTTTAATGAGGCAAGAGAGGAGGGGACCCTGCCCCCGACAATGTCGGAGGCGACGATTTCTTTGATCCTAAAGCGGGACAAGGACCCACTGCAATGTGGATCGTACAGGCCGATCTCGCTCCTCAATGTGGATGCTAAGTTGCTGGCAAAAGTGCTGGCCACGAGGATCGAGGACTGTGTCCCGGGGGTGACCCACGAGGACCAGACGGGATTCGTAAAGGGCAAGCAATTAAACACTAATGTGCGGCGGCTCTTAAACGTGATAATGATGCCATCGGAGGAGGGAGAGGCGGAAATAGTGGTAGCCATGGACGCGGAGAAGGCCTTTGACCGAGTAGAGTGGGAGTACCTCTGGGAGGTGCTGCGTAGGTTTGGGTTCAAGGGGAGGGTTTATCAGTTGGGTTAAGCTCCTTTACAGAGCCCCGGTGGAGAGTGTAGTGACGAACCGGCGGAGGTCGGAGTACTTTCGGCTGTACCGAGGAACGAGGCAGGGGTGCCCCCTGTCCCCCCTGTTGTTTGCATTGGCGATCGAACCCTTGGCCATGTCATTGAGGGAGTCTAATAAATGGATGGGGGTGGTCCGAGGGGGAGATGAGCATCGGGTGTCGCTATATGCGGATGACCTGTTGCTGTACGTGGCGGATCCAATGGAGGGGATGGTGGGGGTCATGCAGACTCGAGTTTGGGGAGTTTTCGGGCTATAAGCTCAACGTAGGGAATTTCTTGTGCCGGGAGCAACGGGAATTCCCTCACCCGTCGCCTCACAAACACCCTCACCTGCATATATCTAAAGGCATTTCCCGTGGGTAACTCAAACTTCTCCTCCTGTATTACAGGCAAGGGACCAAGAAAGAGGGATAGGGGACCTACCGCTGAGGAGGGGAGCTTTCGGTATCTGGGGATCCAGATAGCCAAGAGTTGGGGGGGCCCTACATAAACTGAATCTGACGAGGTTGGTGGAGCAAACGGAGGAGGACTTCAAAAGATGGGACATGTTACCGCTCTCGCTGGCGGGTAGAGTGCAGTTGGTCAAAATGGTGGTCCTTCCGAGGTTTCTGTTTGTGTTTCAGTGCCTTCCCATCGTGATCACCAAGGCCTTTTTCAAGAGAGTAGGTAGGAGTATAATGGGGTTTGTGTGGGCGAATAGGACCCCGAGGGTAAGGAGTGGGTTCCTGGACGTTGTAGGGACTGAGGAGGGTTGGCACTGGCAAACCTAGGGAGCTGCTACTGGGCAGCAAATGTGGCGATGATCCGCAAGTGGGTGATGGAGGGAGAGGGGGCGGCATGGAAGAGGATGGAGATGGCGTCCTGCAAAGGAACGAGCCTGGGGGCGTTGGTGACGGCACCGCTGCCGCTCTCGCCGACAAGGTACACCACGAGCCCGGTGGTGGCGGCAACGCAAATATCTGGGGCCAGCGGAGACGGCACCGGGGTGCAATGGGAGCCTCGGTGTGGTCCCCAATCAGGGGTAGCCACCGGTTTGTCCCGGGGAAGATGGATGGGTGGTTCCAGAGCTGGCATCGGGCGGGGATTAGAAGAATGGGGGACCTGTTCATCGACGGGACGTTTGCGAGTCTAGGGGCACTGGAGGAGAAGTTTGAGTTACCCCCGGGAAATGCCTTTAGATATATGCAGGTGAGGGTGTTTGTGAGGCAACAGGTGAGGGAATTCCCGTTCCTCCCGGCACAAGAAATTCAAGACAGGGTGATCTTGGGTGTATGGGTCGGGGAGGGCAAGGTGTCGGCAATACACCAGGAGATGAAAGAAGAGGGGGAAGCGCTGGTAGAAGAGCTGAAGGGTAAATGGGAGGAGGAGCTGGGGGAGGAGATCAAGGAAGGTCTGTGGGCTGATGCCCTAGGTAGGGTTAGTTCCTCCTCCTCGTGTGCCAGGCTCAGCCTGATACAATTTCAGGTGGTTCACAGAGCTCACTTGACGGGGGCGAGGTTGAGTACGTTCTTTGGGGTAGAGGACAGATGTGGAAGGTGCTCAGGGAGCCCGGCGAACCATGTCCATATGTTTTGGTCATGCCGGGCACTGGAGGGGTTCTGGAGAGGAATGGCGGGAGCAATATCTCAGGTGGTGAAAGTCCGGGTCAAGCCAAGCTGGGGGCTAGCAATATTTGGAGTAGTGGACGGGCCGGGAGTGCAGGAGGCGAAAGAGGCCGGCATTCTGGCCTTTGCGTCCCTAGTAGCCAGGCGAAGGATCTTGCTAATGTGGAAGGAGGCGAAGTCCCCCGGCGTGGAGGCCTGGATAAACGACATGGCTGGGTTCATAAAGCTGGAGAGGATTAAGTTTGCCTTGAGAGGGTCTGCGCAGGGGTTCTACAGGCGGTGGCAACCGTTCCTAGACTATCTCGCGGAGCGTTAGAGGAAGGTCGGTCAGCAGCAACCTAGGGGGGGGGGGGGGACTGCCTGGGAGGGTGGATGAGCAAGAGATAACATGAATGGTTGGGGAAACTGGCACGTACGGGAGAGAGCCAGTGTACAAAGCTATGTAAACATATCATTTTGCCATGTGTATATCTTGCTCTGTGCGATTTCTTGTTATTTTGTTACGGGGTGGGGGGGGGGGGGGTTATTGTTTGTAAGGGAGAAAAATGGTGTTAAAAAACTTTAATAAATATATATATATTTTAAAAATAGATATTAAATTGAATTTATCCCATGGAATCTTACAACACAGTTGAGGTAATTAGTTGGCCTCACAATTCAGTTTTTGCAGGGGGGTAAGGGGAGGAGGAGGAGGAAAGACACTCTGCCTCTCACTCTCTCAACCAAATACATTTTCTGAAGCAACATACAAGAGCCAAGACAGGTATCACATTATTATATTGGAGTATACACACAACTTTGCCGACTTTAACTCTTGGGATTGGTCCTCTTTTCCTGACCACAAATTTTTAGAATGGAAAAGTAAACTATGCTTGCTCAAAATACGCAATCAATATTCAGCTCACAGCTCCGGGAAGAAACAGCAACAAACAACAGCTGATGCAAAAACTTTAGGAAAGGTACTTTTTAAAATTATTTCATGGGATGTGGTGTCATGGTGAAGGCCAGCATCTGCTGCCAACTGCAACAACTCAAAGTGTCTTTGAACTGCGTGACTTGCTAGGTCGCTTCAGAGAGCAGTTAAGACCACAAGACGTAGGAGCAGAAGAAGCCCACTTGGCCCATCCAGTCTGCTCTGCCATTCAATGAGATCATGGCTGATCTGATATAATCCACAATCCACTTTCCCACCGTACCACCATAACGCTCGATTACCTCGTTGATTAGACGTCTGTCAATCTCAGCCTTGAACCTACTTAACAACCTAGCCTCTGCACCTCTCTGCGGTAAAGAATTCCACAGATTCAATACCCTAAGAAGAAATTCCTCATCTGTCTTCCTCATCGACCCCCTTACTCTGAGATTATACCCTCTGGTCCTAGACTCGCCCACAAGAGGAAACATCCTCTACCTTGTCAAGCCCCCTGAAAATCCTATATACCTCAATAAGGTCGCCTCTCATTCTTCTAAACTTCAATGAGTACAAGCCCAACTTACTCAACCTCTCCTCATAAGAAAATTGCTCCATATCCAGGGTAAACCTCATGAACCTTCTTTGTTCTGCCTCCAATGCCAGTATATCTTTCCTTAGATAAGGGGACCAAAACTGTTCTGTATTCTAGGTGTGATCCAACTAGTGCCTAATATAGTTTAAGCAGGACTTCCCTATTGTTACACTCCATTCCCTTTGAAAAAAAGGCCAACAACCCATTTGCCTTCCCAAATACCTGAACTTGCATGCTAGGTATTTTTGTGATTCATGCACGAGGACCCCCAAATCCCTCTGTGCTGCAGTTTTCTGCAGTCTTTCTCCATTTAAATAATATCCAGCTCCTTTATTCTTCCTACCCAAGTGCATAACTTCACATTTTCCTACATTATATTCCATCTGCCAAGTTTTTGCCCACTCACAACCTGTCTGTATCACTCTGTAGCCTCGCGTCATCCTCATCACTTGCGTCACCACCCATTTTTGTCATCCACAAAATTGGCAATAGTGCATTCACTTCACTCATACAAATCATTTATATTGTGAATAATTGTGGCCCCAGGATCCCTGTGGCACTCCATTAGTTACAAGTTGCCATCCTGAAAAAGCTCCTCATAGCCCAACTCTGTTTCCTATTTGTTAGCCAATCCTCTACCCATACTACACTTGCTCCCAACATCATCATCATGGGCGGGTTTCACCCCCACAACCCAAAGATGTAGTTAGGTGGGTTGGCCACAGTAAATTGCCCCTTAATTGGAAAAAAAGAATCGGGTACTCTAAATTTATATTAAAATGTTACATTTTTAAAAATCATCATGGGTGCTTATCTTATGAAGTAGGGTTTTGTATGGCACCTTACCCAACACTTTTTGGGAATTCAAGTATATTACATCTACTGGTTCCCCTTCATCTGTCCTGCTCGTTCCCACCTCAAAAATAATTCTAATAAATTTGTCCGGCATGATTTTCCCTTCATGAAGCCATGCTGACTCTGCTTGATTATATTATGCATTTCTAAACACCCTGCTATTACATCCTTTATAATTGACTCTTAACATTTTCCCAAAAGCAGAAGTTAAGCAACTAGTTACTTGCTTTTTGTCTCCTCTCTTTTTTGAATAAAGGTGTTACATTGGCAGTTAGCCAATCCTCTGGAACATTTCCCGAATTTTAAGGAAATTCTTGGAAAATTATTACCAGTGCATCCACAATCTGTGGCTACTTGCTTTAATATCTTGGGGTGCAACCCATCAGGTCCAGAGGACTTATCAGCCTTTAGCCCCATTTTTTTCTCTCGTACTTTTTCCTTTAGTGATTGTTGTTGTATTTATTTCCTCCCCGATTATTTATTTTTGGAATTAGTGTCTTCCACCGTGACGAACATAGAACATACAATGCAGGAGGTGGCCATTCGGCCCATCAAGTCTTCACCGACCCACTTAAGCCCTCACTTCCACCCTATCCCTAACCTAATAACCCCTCCTAACCTTTTTGGTCACTAAGGGCAATTTAGCATGGCCAATCCACCTAACCTGCACTTCTTTGGGCTGTGGCAGGAATCCGGAGCACCCGGAGGAAACCCATGCAGACACGGGGAGAACGTGCAGACTCCTCACAGACAGTGACCCAGCGGGGAATCGAACCTGGGACTGTGGCGCTGTGAAGCCACAGTGCTATCCACTTGTGCTACCGTGCTGCCCCGTGATCAACCACCTTTCCTGCTAAACGGCTTTCTCAATCCACTCCAGCCAACTCTGCCCTCATTTCTTTATAATTATCCTTATTTCAGTGTAGCACCGTTGTTTCTGATCCAAGTTTCTCACTCTCAAAT
This sequence comes from Scyliorhinus torazame, assembly GCF_047496885.1. Taxonomy (NCBI): domain Eukaryota; kingdom Metazoa; phylum Chordata; class Chondrichthyes; order Carcharhiniformes; family Scyliorhinidae; genus Scyliorhinus; species Scyliorhinus torazame. Next base: position 30,380,841 of record NC_092735.1, read on the forward strand.
TGAATGCTAAATTCTACCATGTTATGATCACTGCTTCTTAGGAGATATCAACCACATTGGGTCTGGAGTCACATGTAGGCAAGACCAGGTAAGGATGGCAGATTTCCTTCCCGAAAGGGTATTAGTGAACCAGGTGGGTCATTAAGGCAAACAACAATAGGTGTATGATCACCATTAAGGAGACCAGCTTTATATTCATTAGCTGCTGATTTATCCATCTTCTCAACGAACGGCCGACCAAGTATCTTTTAACTTTTTTTTAAAAAAGTTTAATTTCTCTTTCTGGGTCGTTGCTTTGTGTTTAAATTCCACCAGCTGACATGGTAGGATTTGAAATTGTTTCACTGAGCAATAGCCTGGGCCTCTGGATTACTAGCCCAGTGACAACCATTCGACCACCATCCGCCAAAACAGAAAGGGCCGTCAATCGAACCTGGGACCGCGGCGCCGTGAGGCAGCAGTGCTAACCACTGTGTCACCGTGCTGCCCTAAATCCATTTTTTGTTTAAAAGCCGTTTCTAATTTGCACAGTAAATGTTAACACAATGCAAATTTATCAATTGACAGTCCTTTCCGTTTTGGCGGATGGTGGTTGAGTGGTTATGTCACTGGGCTAGCAATCCAGAAACCCAGGCTAATGCTCAAGTGAAACAGTTTCAAATCCCACCACGTCAGCTGGTGGATTTTAAAAAATAAATTTAGAGTACCCAGTTCAATTTTTCCAATTAAGGGGCAATTTAGCGTGGCCAATCCACCTACCCTGCACACCTTTGGGTTGTGGGGGCGAAACTCACGCAAACACGGGGAGAATATGCAAACTCCACACGGACAGTGACCCAGGGCTGGGATCGAACCTCAGCGCCGTGAGGCAGCAGTGCTAACCACTGCGCTGCCCAGAAAGGACTGTCAAATGATAAATTTGCATTGTGTTAACATTTACTGTGCAAATTAGAAACAGCTTTTAAACAAAAAATGGATTTAGGGCAGCACGGCGACGCAGTGGTTAGCATTGCTGCCTCACGGCGCCGAGGTCCCAAGTTCGATCCCGGCTCTGGGTCACGGTCCATGTGGAGTTTGCATATTCTCCCAGTGTTTGAGTGGGTTTCGCCCCCACAGCCCAAAGATGTGCAGGGTAGGTGGATTGGCCATGCTAAATTGCCCCTTAATTTAAAAGAAAAAAGTGGTTTTAAACCCTTATATTTAATATTAGAAATGTCAATTACTGAGGAAAAGAAAACACAGACCTCACTAAGCAGTGATTTGCAGGAACCTGGAGACCCACAGGGTACAGTGCCAGGCACTGCTGCCTTTCAGTGCCAGGGATCCAGGTTCAACTCCGATCTTGGGTGACTGTGTGTGGAGTTTGCACGCTCTCCCTGCTTCTGCATGGGTTTCCTCCGGGTGCTCCGGTTTCTTCCCAGTCCAAAAAGATGTGCAGGTTAGATGGACTGGCCACCAATTGCACCTTACCTTTGATTAGGTGGGGTTACGGGGATAAGACAGGAGATTGGGCCCAGGTAGGGTGCTCCTTCGAAGAGTCAGTACACTCAATGGGCCAAATAGCCTCCTTTTGCACTGATTCAAATGTGCCGAGGATGGTGCGTTCACAGCAAGTGTGACAGATATAGAAGTTTTAATTATAGATATTAGTAAAATATTCAACTCTCACATCATCCTGTTTCTTCTGCAGGTCCTCAAGTAATCCCAAAATGTCCTCATCTGCAACATCAAATGGTGTCTGGCCCTAATTGGGGGGGGGGGGTTGAAAAAAAAAGTTAGCATTTGATACTAATTGGCATTAACAAATTTTAGTGCCATTGGTGCAATCATCAGTCACCCTGATAACTGAATATCTGCTCAGGCACCAATTCATCTTTGTCACACGGTATTGTGAAATGTGGAGAGATTAGCCACACAGGCTTTGAACAAATTCTTCATTTTTCCCCTCCGGTTCTCGAAGGCATTTTCACAGGATGTTGAATCCTCTTGCAAAGGCCACTCTATACCCATTAGCCTTTGAATGAAGCAACGCCCAAGGCCTTTTTCTCTTTTTCATGAGCCACTTAAGTTGCAGAATTGTAGGCACAGGGATCGCAAAAGTAAATATATGCTCAAATACCAACTGAACTTTCCATTACAAGGAGGGGCAACCAGTGTAAACGGTGTCCTGCCTGCCACCTTCCTTTTGTAGAAAAACAAGGGAATGGGCAACATGGTGGTGCAGTGGTTAGCACCGCTGCCTCATGGCGCTGAGGTTCCAGGTTCGATCCCGGCCCTGGGTCACTGTCCGTGTGGAGTTTGCATGTTCTCCCCGTGGGTCTCACCCCCAGAACACAAAGATGTGCAGCGTAGGTGGATTGGCCATGCTAAATTGCCCCTTAATTGGGAAAAAAAATAATTGGATACCTTAATTTAAAAAACCAAGGGGAAAGGTTTTCATCTTGATCACCCGAATGCGAAATGTCCACTGGGTGAAGCTCAGAAAGACAAATCTGATGGCAAGGACTACATAGCTCTTGCATCCGTGTTTTACAGCACATAAAGATGCCCTTCGGCCCATCAGAACTATGCGGCCATCAAGCACCTATCTATTCTCGGCGGCACGGTGGCACAGTGGTAATACTGCAGCCTACGACGCCAAAGACCCGGGTTCGATCCCGGCCCCGGGTCACTGTCTGTGTGGAGTTCGCGCATTCTCCCAGTGTGTGCATGGGTTTCATCAGCCCCACAACCCAAAGATGTGCAGGTTAGGTGGATTGGCCATGCAAAATTGCCCCTTAATTGGAAAAAAATAATTTTTAAAAAGCACCTATCTATTCTAATCACATTTTCCAGCACTTGGCACCTTGTATACTGTGGCGCTTCAAGTGCTCATTTTCCTTCCATTTAGTTTCAGATTGAACAGATCGAATACAAGACATACAAACCACCCCTCAGATGTTTCTGGGTTTGACAATGGTGAATGGATGGTAGTTAAATTGAACTCAGAATCGCAGAGCAGCAGTAGAGGTAGACAATTCCCCACACAAACCTCTACATTCAAAGATTTTAATTAGTTTGACCAATATACCACCAAAAGTGATTAATTGCACTCGAAAGTAAATCAATTTTGAAATTAAAAAAATAAGCTCACCGAATTATTTATCGCTTCCATGTCACAGAAATGCTCCACAAGGAGCCTGCAGGAATCTTCCATCCCCCAGTGGGCAGCAGCATGCAATGGAGTCCAGCCATCTTTATCTTGCGCGTGACCACTGAATCCTGCCTGAAGGAGTAGCCTGCAATTAAAATTACACTGGTCAAAATGGAAGGTAGCACCACAGTTTGGATGAGTCAGGGATGGGAACGGCTTACTCAGCAAACAAATGCCAGGAATATGACTCAACACTAAGCAGGGAAAACAAGCGATGAGAGGAAGCCTTTTGGTACTTAGTGCTTGAGCCATTTTTCTGAAAGAGCTACCAATTTAGTCCCAATTGTTTGCTCTTTCAGGCAGTTTCGCCCATTTAATCTGACAAAACCCTTCCAATTTTGAACAGCTCGGCCTGCTCAGAAAGGGAACAAAACCCAGGCTCCCTAGGTCCTCCAGACAGCCTTTCATATAAGGCTGCAGTTATCCAGTACAAATGTATTTTATAACAAACATGTATCAAAACAGGTTACAACACCCCTGGAAACATACTTCCCAGCAATCAATTATACAGTCTGTACAAATTCCCCCCCCCCACCCCGCAACTTGCTCCTCAAACACGGTCACAAACCACCCCCACCTTTTCTCAAACCCCTCTGCAGAGCCCCTTAACTCATTTTATCTACTCCAACTGCAGGAAGTTGCATAGGTCACCCAACCAAGCCGCTAACCCCCGGTGGCGATGCCGACCGCCAGTCCAGTAAAATCCGCCGCCGCGCAATCAGAAAGACGGAGCCCACGACATCGGCCTTCCTCCACTCCATGAGCTCCGGCTTCTCTGAAACCCTGGCCACCAAATGGTCTGTGTCCAGCTCCTCCTCCACTATCCTAGTTAAGACCGCGAACGCTCCTGGCCAGAATCTTCTCCAATTTCTCACAACCCCAAAACATGTGGCCGTGATTCGCTGGCCCCCGCCCACACCTCTCACACTCATCTGCTACTCCCTGGAAGAACCCACTCATTCTCGCCCGAGTCAAGTTACCCCTCACAAGGCTATCTTTGGAACATAAGATACAGCCTTACAACCAGACTTTTGCTGCTCAATTGCTGAACTTGGGCGACAACGGATCTCGGTGCGCATTTAAGCACAGCTCATCTCGAGTCGGGAGAGTGGCAACACAACCAACTGTTCTTTTCCAACAGCCTAAAACATGACGGATTTTCTAAAAGGACTCAAGTGGATTACTGAGGAGTCTCAAAGTGCGAAATCACACTGGGTTGAATTTAGACAACATTTGGCGTGGAATGCATACTGGATCTGATCTCAGTTCTTGTTTCGCACACTTTAGAATCCAATCCCTTGATTTTGATCGGGGCTACTTCTTGCAAAACAATGCGCATGTGCCACGAGACATCAGAGTCAATTCCTCCCGCCAACCCTCTTCCTTACCAACAGGGCTCAGAGTTAATGCCTTTATTCCCACCTCGTCTCAAATCAGTTCATTATTCAGAGCGCCAAATTTAAACTTCTGCAGCCCTGGTGAGAAGCACATACCAGACCCAGGATTAAAGGGACATTTATACTTGCCTCATCACCTCTATGTAGCCCTTGGCTGCGGCAACATGGAGCGCGTTGGCACCAGATTTCGGGTGAGTTGACTCTTCTATCTTTCCACGGTTTAGCCACTGTCTGGCATGCTGCAGCATCAATTCCTCTTCCTCGCGTCTTGCCGACTCCACATCAATCCCTACCAAAACAAGAGTAGGAGCTTTCTAACATTGTGAACACAGGAGGAACACAAAAGAGGTTTAAATGTTGCACAACAATACGGTGGCACCTCAAAACTTACACGGTGATACAAGGACTGCGGAAAGCACATTTAACCAGCAAACCTTACGAAACCGCCCTATTTTATAGTCCCAACTGTTTAAAATTGAGACGCTGCTGAGCTGGGAGACAATGTAAGTCAGTGAACATGATGGACACTGTCTATGAACATGCACCGATAACAGAAGAAGCAATTAGTCACTGTAACACCTCTCAAATGTTCCACTTTCCTATTCCAACGTAAAACAAGACGACCATGAAAATTCAACAGGGCAACAGGATGGGCAGCTCCCGGATAAACATACCTCAGACCCAAGCACTGACCCGAATTCCATCATTTTTATGTTTTGCAAGTTACAAAGGACGGTTACGTTAGTGAGGACTCACTACAGATGGCTTCTCTGATCTTGTGCACGCTTAAAATGAGCCAAGCAACATTGCTAGCTCAATAGGAAAGAAAGACTTGTACAGTGCCTTTCATAGCAACCCAAAGTACGTAACACGCAATGAATTACTTTAGAAGTCATATGTTGTACAGAAGGAAGCTATCCAGTGCTTTGCCTGTTCTTTTCCCACAGCCATGCAAATTGTCCATTTTAGAACATACTGAATTACCAAACATAGTCACCTGTTGTAGGAAATGAAGCAACCAATTTGTACACAGCAAGTCCCACAAACAACAAGGTGATAACGGCCTAATAATCTGTTTTGGTGCAGAGTCATGCTAGGTTCGGAACGTTACCTCAATTTCAGGGTGTGCTAGACCACAGATCTTGAAGGTGGCAACACAAGTGGGCAAGGTAGTCAAGAAAGCATACGGAATGCTTGCCTTCATTGGACAGGGCATTGAGTATAAAAACTGGCAAGCCATGCTACAGTTGTACAGAAACTTGGAAGGGCGCACATCGGAATATTGCACACACTTCTAGTCATCACACTACCAGAAGGATGTGGAGGCTCTGGAGAGGGTGCAGTGGAGGTTTACCAGGATCTTGCCTGGTCTGGAGGGTGTTAGCTATGTGGAGAGGCTGAATAGACTCGGACTGTTTTCATTAGAACGACGGAGGTTGAGGGCGACCTGATCGAGGTCTACAAGATTATGAGGGGTATGGATAGAGTAAATGGGCAGGCACTCTTTCCCAGGGTGGAGGGATCAGTCACCAGGGGGCATAGGTTTAAGGTCCTTGGAGCAAAGTTTAGAGGAGATGTGCGAGGCAAGTTTTTTTTTTTTACACAGAGGGTGGTGGTGAGTGCCTGGAACACATTGCCAGGGGAGGTTGTGACAGCAGATACATTAACGGTGGTTCAAAAGGCATCTTGACAAACACATGGATAGGATGGGTATAGAGGGATATGGCACAAGGAAGTGCTGAGGGTCTTGGCAAAGGGTGGTATCATGACCGGTACAGATTTGGAGGGTCGAAGGGCCTGTTCCTGTGCTGTATTGTTCTTCTCTCTCCAAAGATGCTGAAGGAGCTGTTAAGTTTCACCAGCACCATGATTGTATTTCAGATTTCCAGCATCTGCAGTATTTTTTTTTTTTAAATACACATTTGATTGAGGTATCTTTGGTATTATAACAAATAAACAATGTACATGAAACTATAAACATAGTGCAAAAGCCGTCTCCCTCCCTTACAGGTCCCACCTTTATTAACCCGCTACTCGAAGCTAAACCAACCCTTCTGCTGACGATTAATTTTCCGCGAAGAAGTCGACGAACGGTTGCCACCTCCGGGTGAACCCGAACAGTGACCCTCTCAAGGCGAACTCGATTTTCTCCAAACAGAGAAAGCTAGCCATGTCCGATAGCCAGGTCTCCGACTTCGGGGGCTTTGAGTCCCTCCAAGCTAATAGCATCTGTCTCCGGGCTACCAGGGAAGCAAAGGCCAGAACGTCTGCCTCTTTCTCCTCCTGGATTCCCGGGTCTTCCGACACCCCGAAAATCGCCACCTCTGGACTCAGTGCCACCCTTGTTTTTAACACCATGGACAAGACATCTGCAAACCCCTGCCAAAATCCCCTAAGCTTCGGACATGTCCAGAACATGTGGACATGGTTCGCTGGTCCTCCCGCACATTTTGCACACCTGTCTTCCACCCCAAAGAATCTGCTCATCCGGGCCACTGTCATGTGAGCCCGATGAACGACCTTGAATTATATCAGGCTGAGCCTGGCACATGTTGCGGACGCGTTGACTCTACTCAACGCGTCCGCCCATAGACTCTACTCATCCTCTATCTCTCCTCCCAACTCCTCGGTCTGCGTCTCCTCTGACCCCAGAAGTTCCTTGTAAATGGCAGAGACGGTCCCTTCTCCTACCCACCTTCAGGAAAATACCCTGTCCTGAATCCCCCTTAGTGGTAGGAGCTGGAAGGTTGACACCTATTTACATAGGAAGTCCCACACCTGCAGATACCTGAATTTGTTTCCCCTTGCCAACCCAAACTTCTCCAGCGCCCTCAAACTCGGAAAGCTCCCCTCTACAAACATATCCCCCATCCTCTCAATCCCTGCTCTCCGCCATATCTGGAATTCCCCATCCATACTTCCCGGGGCAAACCGGTGATTATTACAGATTGGGGAATAATCTGCCTCCTCCATTGCCCCCAGACTCTCAGGGCCACCATCACCACGGGGTTGGTGGAGTACCGTGTCGTCGGGAATGACAGAGACGCAGTTACCAATGCCCCCAGACTGGTGCCCTTGCATGAAGCCTCCATACGCTCCCATGCCGACCCCTCCCCCACCACCCACTTCCTGATCATGGCTATATTCGCCGCCCAGTAATAGTTACTAAAATTTGGCAGCGCCAGCCCCCCTCTCACCGACTCCGCTCAAGCAATACCTTCCTTATTCGCGGGGTCTTGCCCACCCAAACGAAGCCAGTGATCACTTTGTTGACCAGTTTAAAAAAGGACCACGGAATAAAGATGGTGAGACATTGAAACATGAACAGGAATCTCGGGAGGACCGTCATCTTCACCGTCTGCACCCTCCCAGCCAGTGACAATGGAAGCGCGTCCCACATCCGAAAATCGTCCTTCATTTGGTCTACTAGTCGGGCCAGATTTAATTTATGCAGCCGGTCACATTCCCGCGTCACTTGGATGCCTAGGTACCTAAATCTTCTCCTACTAATCAAAATAGCAGCTCTCCCAATCGCCTCTGCTGTCCCCTCGCCTGGACCACAAACAACTCACTTTTCCCCATATTTAGCTTATACCCCGAAAACAGGCCAAATTCCCCTAGAATCCTCATGATTGCTTCCATCCCCTCTATCGGGTCCGATACATGCAGAAGCAGGTCGTCTGCATAGAGCGCGACTCTGTGCTCCTCCACCTACTCCTCCTCTTCTCCTCCCCACCCCTTCCTCCCTTGAGACTCTCAAGAACAATTGCCAAAGTCTCTTGCTAGCGCGAACAACAGTGGGGAGAGGGGGCATCCCTGTCTCGTCCCCCGGTGCAGTCTAAAATAGTCCAATGTTATCCTATTCAACCGTACGCTTGCCACAGGAGCCTGATACAGCAACCTGACCCAGTCAATAAAGCCCCGCCCATATCCAAACCATCCCAGTACCTCCCACAGATAATCCCATTCTACCTGATCGAAAGCATTTTCTGCATCCATTGCGATCACTACCTCCACCTCCCTACCTTCTGGAGGCATCATGATCACATTTAACAACCTTCTTACATTGGCCACCAACTGCTTACCCTTAACAATCCCAGTCTGGTCCTCCCCAATAATGTCCAGAACACAATCCTCAATCCTGGAGGACAAAATTTTGGCCAGCAATTTGGCATCCACATTCAACAGGGATATCAGCCTGTCGGACCCACACAGCCCCGGGTTCTTGTCCCGCTTCAGAATCAGCAAAAATGTGGCCTGTTGACATCGGCGGGG